>NW_026871470.1:0-141537 GCF_028564815.1 Eubalaena glacialis
GAGCTCCCACCCATACTATGGAAGCACCGTGTTTCCTTAGAGAAAACTGCTTTTTGTTCCAGAGGGCTAACTACAGTGACTAGAGGCCAGTCAAAAAGAGAGTTATTTAGGTAGCTTCAGGGCAGCATGACTAAGAGCATTTAAGAAGGGAAAGCAAGTCTCGTGCCATCAGGTTTCTTTGCCGGTGAACCATCAGCCTGAAGCCTTCTGATTTCTAACAAGTCAAAAGAGACTCTAGCTCTACCCTTGTCCCTTGCCTGAATCAACTTTTCTTCACAAAGTGTTCTGCATGTAGCGAACTGCCTCAAATTTGAAATGCTCTATGTAGGCTATCGGTCCTTAGGCTATTCTAAAATCCTGCAGGGTAACAGGAACAACTGTGCTTTGGTTGCAGAAGGAATGCAAGCCTCCTTTCTCCTGTAGGTATGGGGTCCTTGAGTGTGAGTTCCTAGAAGAAAGGCGAATCAGATTGTGTTGCTAAGTGCAGCTCAAATGAGGACAATGAGGCAGACTTCCATGGCATGTAGGACGTGAGAGAACAGAATCCCTGGAGCTGTTGGTGTGCTGAGGACATCTAGCTTTCCCAAGGAAGGGTGCAGTGTATTGCCCTGCTCTCTGAATGCAGAGTGACTTGGAAAGACTTACGGCCTGGAAGTTTCTTAGAAGGGCAGTGGAACCTGCTGGTACTCACTGTATTTGTAGGCAGTGGGGTGCCCACACGAGGGTCCTAAGTGTCTGGAAAAGCGGAGAAACGTTAAAGTAAAGCAGAACTGCGAATACTAGCTAATGGAAACTGCAACACGCTTTCGCTTCAGCAGGGCTTTTCAGGCCTTAGCGTGAGGCAAGTACTCACGTCAAGTTTCCCTTTAGCTCTAGAGCCTGACAGGATGAGCTCCCACCCATACTATGGAAGCACCGTGTTTCTTTAGAGAAAACTGCTTTTTGTTCCAGAGGGCTAACTACAGTGACTAGAGGCCAGTCAAAAAGAGAGTTATTTAGGTAGCTTCAGGGCAGCATGACTAAGAGCTTTTAATATGGGAAAGCAAGGCTTGTGCCATCAGGTCTTCTTTGCAGGTGAACAATCAGCCTGAAGTCTTCTGATTTCTAACAAGTCAAAAGAGACTCTAGCTCTACCCTGGTCCCTTGCCTGAATCAACTTTTCTTCACAAAGTGTTCTCCATGTAGCGAACTCCCTCAAATTTGAAATGCTCTATGTAGGCTATCGGGCTAGAATAGGCTAAAGCCTATTCTAAAATCCTGCAGTGTAACAGGAAAACTGTGGTTTCGTTGCAGTAGGATGCAAGCCTCCTTTCTACTGTAGGTATGGGGTCCTTGGGTGTGAGTTCCTGGAAGAAAGGCGAAGCAGATTGTGTTTCTAAGAGCAGCTCAAAATCGGACAATGAGGCAGACTCCATGGCATGTAGGACGTGAGAGAACAGAATCCCTGGAGCTGTTGGTGTGCTGAGGACATCTAGCTTTCCCAAGGAAGGGTGCAGTGTATTGCCCTACTCTCTGAACACATAGAGGGACTTGGAAAGGCTTACGGCCTGGATGTTTCTTAGAAGGGCAGTACGGCCTGCTGGTACTCACTGTATTGGTAGGCAATGGGGTGCCCACACGAGGGTCCAAAGAGTCTGGAAAACCGTAGAAACGTTAAAGTAAAGCAGAACTGCGAATACGAGCTAATGTAAACTGCAACACGCTTTCGCTTCAGCAGGGCTCTTCAGGCCTTAGCGTGAGGCAAGTACTGACGTCAAGTTTCCCTTTAGCTCTAGAGCCTGACGGGATGAGCTACCACCCATGCTATGGAAGCATCGTGCTTCGTTAGAGAAACCTTTTCGTCCAGAGTGTAACTACAGTGACTAGAGGCCAGTCAGAAATAGACGTATTTAGGTAGCTTCAGGGCAGCCTGAATAGAGCTTTTAATATGGGAAACAAGGCTTGTGCCATCAGGTCATCTTTTGCGGTGAACACGAAGTCTAAACCCTTCTGATTTCCAACAAGTCAAAAGAGACTCTAGCTACACCCTGTTCCCTTGCCTGAATCAACATTACTTCCCAAAGTGTTCTGCATGTAGCGAACTCACTCATCCTTGGAACACTTTCAGTAGGCTATCGGTCCTTAGCCTATTCAAAATCCTGCAGGGTAACAGGAAACAGTGGTTTCGTTGCAGTAGGAATGCAAGCCTCGTTTCTACTGTAGGTATGGGGTCCTTGGGTGTGAGTTCCTAGAACAGAGGTGAAGCAGATTGTGTTGCTAAGTGCAGCTCAAATGAGGACAATGAGGCAGACTTCCATGGCATGTAGGACGTGAGAGAACAGAATCCCTGGAGCTGTTGGTGTGCTGAGGACATCTAGCTTTCCCAAGGAAGGGTGCAGTGTATTGCCCTGCTCTCTGAATGCAGAGTGACTTGGAAAGACTTACGGCCTGGAAGTTTCTTAGAAGGGCAGTGGAACCTGCTGGTACTCACTGTATTTGTAGGCAGTGGGGTGCCCACACGAGGGTCCTAAGTGTCTGGAAAAGCGGAGAAACGTTAAAGTAAAGCAGAACTGCGAATACTAGCTAATGGAAACTGCAACACGCTTTCGCTTCAGCAGGGCTTTTCAGGCCTTAGCGTGAGGCAAGTACTCACGTCAAGTTTCCCTTTAGCTCTAGAGCCTGACAGGATGAGCTCCCACCCATACTATGGAAGCACCGTGTTTCTTTAGAGAAAACTGCTTTTTGTTCCAGAGGGCTAACTACAGTGACTAGAGGCCAGTCAAAAAGAGAGTTATTTAGGTAGCTTCAGGGCAGCATGACTAAGAGCTTTTAATATGGGAAAGCAAGGCTTGTGCCATCAGGTCTTCTTTGCAGGTGAACAATCAGCCTGAAGTCTTCTGATTTCTAACAAGTCAAAAGAGACTCTAGCTCTACCCTGGTCCCTTGCCTGAATCAACTTTTCTTCACAAAGTGTTCTCCATGTAGCGAACTCCCTCAAATTTGAAATGCTCTATGTAGGCTATCGGGCTAGAATAGGCTAAAGCCTATTCTAAAATCCTGCAGTGTAACAGGAAAACTGTGGTTTCGTTGCAGTAGGATGCAAGCCTCCTTTCTACTGTAGGTATGGGGTCCTTGGGTGTGAGTTCCTGGAAGAAAGGCGAAGCAGATTGTGTTTCTAAGAGCAGCTCAAAATCGGACAATGAGGCAGACTCCATGGCATGTAGGACGTGAGAGAACAGAATCCCTGGAGCTGTTGGTGTGCTGAGGACATCTAGCTTTCCCAAGGAAGGGTGCAGTGTATTGCCCTACTCTCTGAACACATAGAGGGACTTGGAAAGGCTTACGGCCTGGATGTTTCTTAGAAGGGCAGTACGGCCTGCTGGTACTCACTGTATTGGTAGGCAATGGGGTGCCCACACGAGGGTCCAAAGAGTCTGGAAAACCGTAGAAACGTTAAAGTAAAGCAGAACTGCGAATACGAGCTAATGTAAACTGCAACACGCTTTCGCTTCAGCAGGGCTCTTCAGGCCTTAGCGTGAGGCAAGTACTGACGTCAAGTTTCCCTTTAGCTCTAGAGCCTGACGGGATGAGCTACCACCCATGCTATGGAAGCATCGTGCTTCGTTAGAGAAACCTTTTCGTCCAGAGTGTAACTACAGTGACTAGAGGCCAGTCAGAAATAGACGTATTTAGGTAGCTTCAGGGCAGCATGAATAGAGCTTTTAATATGGGAAACAAGGCTTGTGCCATCAGGTCATCTTTTGCGGTGAACACGAAGTCTAAACCCATCTGATTTCCAACAAGTCAAAAGAGACTCTAGCTACACCCTGTTCCCTTGCCTGAATCAACTTTTCTTCCCAAAGTGTTCTGCATGTAGCGAACTCACTCATCCTTGGAACACTCTAAGTAGGCTATCGGTCCTTAGCCTATTCAAAATACTGCAGTGTAACAGGAACAACTGTGCTTTGGTTGCAGTAGGAATGCAAGCCTCCTTTCTCCTGTAGGTATGGGGTCCTTGAGTGTGAGTTCCTAGAAGAAAGGCGAATCAGATTGTGTTGCTAAGTGCAGCTCAAATGAGGACAATGAGGCAGACTTCCATGGCATGTAGGACGTGAGAGAACAGAATCCCTGGAGCTGTTGGTGTGCTGAGGACATCTAGCGTTCCCAAGGAAGGGTGCAGTGTATTGCCCTGCTCTCTGAATGCAGAGTGACTTGGAAAGACTTACGGCCTGGAAGTTTCTTAGAAGGGCAGTGGAACCTGCTGGTACTCACTGTATTTGTAGGCAGTGGGGTGCCCACACGAGGGTCCTAAGTGTCTGGAAAAGCGGAGAAACGTTAAAGTAAAGCAGAACTGCGAATACTAGCTAATGGAAACTGCAACACGCTTTCGCTTCAGCAGGGCTTTTCAGGCCTTAGCGTGAGGCAAGTACTCACGTCAAGTTTCCCTTTAGCTCTAGAGCCTGACAGGATGAGCTCCCACCCATACTATGGAAGCACCGTGTTTCTTTAGAGAAAACTGCTTTTTGTTCCAGAGGGCTAACTACAGTGACTAGAGGCCAGTCAAAAAGAGAGTTATTTAGGTAGCTTCAGGGCAGCATGACTAAGAGCTTTTAATATGGGAAAGCAAGGCTTGTGCCATCAGGTCTTCTTTGCAGGTGAACGAACAATCAGCCTGAAGTCTTCTGATTTCTAACAAGTCAAAAGAGACTCTAGCTCTACCCTGGTCCCTTGCCTGAATCAACTTTTCTTCACAAAGTGTTCTCCATGTAGCGAACTCCCTCAAATTTGAAATGCTCTATGTAGGCTATCGGGCTAGAATAGGCTAAAGCCTATTCTAAAATCCTGCAGTGTAACAGGAAAACTGTGGTTTCGTTGCAGTAGGATGCAAGCCTCCTTTCTACTGTAGGTATGGGGTCCTTGGGTGTGAGTTCCTGGAAGAAAGGCGAAGCAGATTGTGTTTCTAAGAGCAGCTCAAAATCGGACAATGAGGCAGATTCCATGGCATGTAGGACGTGAGAGAACAGAATCCCTGGAGCTGTTGGTGTGCTGAGGACATCTAGCTTTCCCAAGGAAGGGTGCAGTGTATTGCCCTACTCTCTGAACACATAGAGGGACTTGGAAAGGCTTACGGCCTGGATGTTTCTTAGAAGGGCAGTACGGCCTGCTGGTACTCACTGTATTGGTAGGCAATGGGGTGCCCACACGAGGGTCCAAAGAGTCTGGAAAACCGTAGAAACGTTAAAGTAAAGCAGAACTGCGAATACGAGCTAATGTAAACTGCAACACGCTTTCGCTTCAGCAGGGCTCTTCAGGCCTTAGCGTGAGGCAAGTACTGACGTCAAGTTTCCCTTTAGCTCTAGAGCCTGACGGGATGAGCTACCACCCATGCTATGGAAGCATCGTGCTTCGTTAGAGAAATCTTTTCGTCCTGAGTGTAACTACAGTGACTAGAGGCCAGTCAGAAATAGACGTATTTAGGTAGCTTCAGGGCAGCATGACTAAGAGCTTTTAAGAAGGGAAAGCAAGGCTCGTGCCATCAGGTTTCTTTGCCGGTGAACCATCAGCCTGAAGCCTTCTGATTTCTAACAAGTCAAAAGAGACTCTAGCTCTACCCTTGTCCCTTGCCTGAATCAACTTTTCTTCACAAAGTGTTCTACATGTAGCGAACTGCCTCAAATTTGAAATGCTCTATGTAGGCTATCGGTCCTTAGGCTATTCTAAAATCCTGCAGGGTAACAGGAACAACTGTGCTTTGGTTGCAGAAGGAAAGCAAGCCTCCTTTCTCCTGTAGGTATGGGGTCCTTGAGTGTGAGTTCCTAGAAGAAAGGCGAATCAGATTGTGTTGCTAAGTGCAGCTCAAATGAGGACAATGAGGCAGACTTCCATGGCATGTAGGACGTGAGAGAACAGAATCCCTGGAGCTGTTGGTGTGCTGAGGACATCTAGCTTTCCCAAGGAAGGGTGCAGTGTATTGCCCTGCTCTCTGAATGCAGAGTGACTTGGAAAGACTTACGGCCTGGAAGTTTCTTAGAAGGGCAGTGGAACCTGCTGGTACTCACTGTATTTGTAGGCAGTGGGGTGCCCACACGAGGGTCCTAAGTGTCTGGAAAAGCGGAGAAACGTTAAAGTAAAGCAGAACTGCGAATACTAGCTAATGGAAACTGCAACACGCTTTCGCTTCAGCAGGGCTTTTCAGGCCTTAGCGTGAGGCAAGTACTCACGTCAAGTTTCCCTTTAGCTCTAGAGCCTGACAGGATGAGCTCCCACCCATACTATGGAAGCACCGTGTTTCTTTAGAGAAAACTGCTTTTTGTTCCAGAGGGCTAACTACAGTGACTAGAGGCCAGTCAAAAAGAGAGTTATTTAGGTAGCTTCAGGGCAGCATGACTAAGAGCTTTTAATATGGGAAAGCAAGGCTTGTGCCATCAGGTCTTCTTTGCAGGTGAACAATCAGCCTGAAGTCTTCTGATTTCTAACAAGTCAAAAGAGACTCTAGCTCTACCCTGGTCCCTTGCCTGAATCAACTTTTCTTCACAAAGTGTTCTCCATGTAGCGAACTCCCTCAAATTTGAAATGCTCTATGTAGGCTATCGGGCTAGAATAGGCTAAAGCCTATTCTAAAATCCTGCAGTGTAACAGGAAAACTGTGGTTTCGTTGCAGTAGGATGCAAGCCTCCTTTCTACTGTAGGTATGGGGTCCTTGGGTGTGAGTTCCTGGAAGAAAGGCGAAGCAGATTGTGTTTCTAAGAGCAGCTCAAAATCGGACAATGAGGCAGACTCCATGGCATGTAGGACGTGAGAGAACAGAATCCCTGGAGCTGTTGGTGTGCTGAGGACATCTAGCTTTCCCAAGGAAGGTTGCAGTGTATTGCCCTACTCTCTGAACACATAGAGGGACTTGGAAAGGCTTACGGCCTGGATGTTTCTTAGAAGGGCAGTACGGCCTGCTGGTACTCACTGTATTGGTAGGCAATGGGGTGCCCACACGAGGGTCCAAAGAGTCTGGAAAACCGTAGAAACGTTAAAGTAAAGCAGAACTGCGAATACGAGCTAATGTAAACTGCAACACGCTTTCGCTTCAGCAGGGCTCTTCAGGCCTTAGCGTGAGGCAAGTACTGACGTCAAGTTTCCCTTTAGCTCTAGAGCCTGACGGGATGAGCTACCACCCATGCTATGGAAGCATCGTGCTTCGTTAGAGAAACCTTTTCGTCCAGAGTGTAACTACAGTGACTAGAGGCCAGTCAGAAATAGACGTATTTAGGTAGCTTCAGGGCAGCATGAATAGAGCTTTTAATATGGGAAACAAGGCTTGTGCCATCAGGTCATCTTTTGCGGTGAACACGAAGTCTAAACCCATCTGATTTCCAACAAGTCAAAAGAGACTCTAGCTACACCCTGTTCCCTTGCCTGAATCAACTTTTCTTCCCAAAGTGTTCTGCATGTAGCGAACTCACTCATCCTTGGAACACTCTAAGTAGGCTATCGGTCCTTAGCCTATTCAAAATACTGCAGTGTAACAGGAACAACTGTGCTTTGGTTGCAGTAGGAATGCAAGCCTCCTTTCTCCTGTAGGTATGGGGTCCTTGAGTGTGAGTTCCTAGAAGAAAGGCGAATCAGATTGTGTTGCTAAGTGCAGCTCAAATGAGGACAATGAGGCAGACTTCCATGGCATGTAGGACGTGAGAGAACAGAATCCCTGGAGCTGTTGGTGTGCTGAGGACATCTAGCGTTCCCAAGGAAGGGTGCAGTGTATTGCCCTGCTCTCTGAATGCAGAGTGACTTGGAAAGACTTACGGCCTGGAAGTTTCTTAGAAGGGCAGTGGAACCTGCTGGTACTCACTGTATTTGTAGGCAGTGGGGTGCCCACACGAGGGTCCTAAGTGTCTGGAAAAGCGGAGAAACGTTAAAGTAAAGCAGAACTGCGAATACTAGCTAATGGAAACTGCAACACGCTTTCGCTTCAGCAGGGCTTTTCAGGCCTTAGCGTGAGGCAAGTACTCACGTCAAGTTTCCCTTTAGCTCTAGAGCCTGACAGGATGAGCTCCCACCCATACTATGGAAGCACCGTGTTTCTTTAGAGAAAACTGCTTTTTGTTCCAGAGGGCTAACTACAGTGACTAGAGGCCAGTCAAAAAGAGAGTTATTTAGGTAGCTTCAGGGCAGCATGACTAAGAGCTTTTAATATGGGAAAGCAAGGCTTGTGCCATCAGGTCTTCTTTGCAGGTGAACGAACAATCAGCCTGAAGTCTTCTGATTTCTAACAAGTCAAAAGAGACTCTAGCTCTACCCTGGTCCCTTGCCTGAATCAACTTTTCTTCACAAAGTGTTCTCCATGTAGCGAACTCCCTCAAATTTGAAATGCTCTATGTAGGCTATCGGGCTAGAATAGGCTAAAGCCTATTCTAAAATCCTGCAGTGTAACAGGAAAACTGTGGTTTCGTTGCAGTAGGATGCAAGCCTCCTTTCTACTGTAGGTATGGGGTCCTTGGGTGTGAGTTCCTGGAAGAAAGGCGAAGCAGATTGTGTTTCTAAGAGCAGCTCAAAATCGGACAATGAGGCAGACTCCATGGCATGTAGGACGTGAGAGAACAGAATCCCTGGAGCTGTTGGTGTGCTGAGGACATCTAGCTTTCCCAAGGAAGGGTGCAGTGTATTGCCCTACTCTCTGAACACATAGAGGGACTTGGAAAGGCTTACGGCCTGGATGTTTCTTAGAAGGGCAGTACGGCCTGCTGGTACTCACTGTATTGGTAGGCAATGGGGTGCCCACACGAGGGTCCAAAGAGTCTGGAAAACCGTAGAAACGTTAAAGTAAAGCAGAACTGCGAATACGAGCTAATGTAAACTGCAACACGCTTTCGCTTCAGCAGGGCTCTTCAGGCCTTAGCGTGAGGCAAGTACTGACGTCAAGTTTCCCTTTAGCTCTAGAGCCTGACGGGATGAGCTACCACCCATGCTATGGAAGCATCGTGCTTCGTTAGAGAAATCTTTTCGTCCTGAGTGTAACTACAGTGACTAGAGGCCAGTCAGAAATAGACGTATTTAGGTAGCTTCAGGGCAGCCTGAATAGAGCTTTTAATATGGGAAACAAGGCTTGTGCCATCAGGTCATCTTTTGCGGTGAACACGAAGTCTAAACCCATCTGATTTCCAACAAGTCAAAAGAGACTCTAGCTCTACCCTTGTCCCTTGCCTGAATCAACTTTTCTTCACAAAGTGTTCTACATGTAGCGAACTGCCTCAAATTTGAAATGCTCTATGTAGGCTATCGGTCCTTAGGCTATTCTAAAATCCTGCAGGGTAACAGGAACAACTGTGCTTTGGTTGCAGAAGGAAAGCAAGCCTCCTTTCTCCTGTAGGTATGGGGTCCTTGAGTGTGAGTTCCTAGAAGAAAGGCGAATCAGATTGTGTTGCTAAGTGCAGCTCAAATGAGGACAATGAGGCAGACTTCCATGGCATGTAGGACGTGAGAGAACAGAATCCCTGGAGCTGTTGGTGTGCTGAGGACATCTAGCTTTCCCAAGGAAGGGTGCAGTGTATTGCCCTGCTCTCTGAATGCAGAGTGACTTGGAAAGACTTACGGCCTGGAAGTTTCTTAGAAGGGCAGTGGAACCTGCTGGTACTCACTGTATTTGTAGGCAGTGGGGTGCCCACACGAGGGTCCTAAGTGTCTGGAAAAGCGGAGAAACGTTAAAGTAAAGCAGAACTGCGAATACTAGCTAATGGAAACTGCAACACGCTTTCGCTTCAGCAGGGCTTTTCAGGCCTTAGCGTGAGGCAAGTACTCACGTCAAGTTTCCCTTTAGCTCTAGAGCCTGACAGGATGAGCTCCCACCCATACTATGGAAGCACCGTGTTTCTTTAGAGAAAACTGCTTTTTGTTCCAGAGGGCTAACTACAGTGACTAGAGGCCAGTCAAAAAGAGAGTTATTTAGGTAGCTTCAGGGCAGCATGACTAAGAGCTTTTAATATGGGAAAGCAAGGCTTGTGCCATCAGGTCTTCTTTGCAGGTGAACAATCAGCCTGAAGTCTTCTGATTTCTAACAAGTCAAAAGAGACTCTAGCTCTACCCTGGTCCCTTGCCTGAATCAACTTTTCTTCACAAAGTGTTCTACATATAGCGAACTCCCTCAAATTTGAAATGCTCTATGTAGGCTATCGGGCTAGAATAGGCTAAAGCCTATTCTAAAATCCTGCAGTGTAACAGGAAAACTGTGGTTTCGTTGCAGTAGGATGCAAGCCTCCTTTCTACTGTAGGTATGGGGTCCTTGGGTGTGAGTTCCTGGAAGAAAGGCGAAGCAGATTGTGTTTCTAAGAGCAGCTCAAAATCGGACAATGAGGCAGACTCCATGGCATGTAGGACGTGAGAGAACAGAATCCCTGGATCTGTTGGTGTGCTGAGGACATCTAGCTTTCCCAAGGAAGGGTGCAGTGTATTGCCCTACTCTCTGAACACATAGAGGGACTTGGAAAGGCTTACGGCCTGGATGTTTCTTAGAAGGGCAGTACGGCCTGCTGGTACTCACTGTATTGGTAGGCAATGGGGTGCCCACACGAGGGTCCAAAGAGTCTGGAAAACCGTAGAAACGTTAAAGTAAAGCAGAACTGCGAATACGAGCTAATGTAAACTGCAACACGCTTTCGCTTCAGCAGGGCTCTTCAGGCCTTAGCGTGAGGCAAGTACTGACGTCAAGTTTCCCTTTAGCTCTAGAGCCTGACGGGATGAGCTACCACCCATGCTATGGAAGCATCGTGCTTCGTTAGAGAAACCTTTTCGTCCAGAGTGTAACTACAGTGACTAGAGGCCAGTCAGAAATAGACGTATTTAGGTAGCTTCAGGGCAGCATGAATAGAGCTTTTAATATGGGAAACAAGGCTTGTGCCATCAGGTCATCTTTTGCGGTGAACACGAAGTCTAAACCCATCTGATTTCCAACAAGTCAAAAGAGACTCTAGCTACACCCTGTTCCCTTGCCTGAATCAACTTTTCTTCCCAAAGTGTTCTGCATGTAGCGAACTCACTCATCCTTGGAACACTCTAAGTAGGCTATCGGTCCTTAGCCTATTCAAAATACTGCAGTGTAACAGGAACAACTGTGCTTTGGTTGCAGTAGGAATGCAAGCCTCCTTTCTCCTGTAGGTATGGGGTCCTTGAGTGTGAGTTCCTAGAAGAAAGGCGAATCAGATTGTGTTGCTAAGTGCAGCTCAAATGAGGACAATGAGGCAGACTTCCATGGCATGTAGGACGTGAGAGAACAGAATCCCTGGAGCTGTTGGTGTGCTGAGGACATCTAGCGTTCCCAAGGAAGGGTGCAGTGTATTGCCCTGCTCTCTGAATGCAGAGTGACTTGGAAAGACTTACGGCCTGGAAGTTTCTTAGAAGGGCAGTGGAACCTGCTGGTACTCACTGTATTTGTAGGCAGTGGGGTGCCCACACGAGGGTCCTAAGTGTCTGGAAAAGCGGAGAAACGTTAAAGTAAAGCAGAACTGCGAATACTAGCTAATGGAAACTGCAACACGCTTTCGCTTCAGCAGGGCTTTTCAGGCCTTAGCGTGAGGCAAGTACTCACGTCAAGTTTCCCTTTAGCTCTAGAGCCTGACAGGATGAGCTCCCACCCATACTATGGAAGCACCGTGTTTCTTTAGAGAAAACTGCTTTTTGTTCCAGAGGGCTAACTACAGTGACTAGAGGCCAGTCAAAAAGAGAGTTATTTAGGTAGCTTCAGGGCAGCATGACTAAGAGCTTTTAATATGGGAAAGCAAGGCTTGTGCCATCAGGTCTTCTTTGCAGGTGAACGAACAATCAGCCTGAAGTCTTCTGATTTCTAACAAGTCAAAAGAGACTCTAGCTCTACCCTGGTCCCTTGCCTGAATCAACTTTTCTTCACAAAGTGTTCTCCATGTAGCGAACTCCCTCAAATTTGAAATGCTCTATGTAGGCTATCGGGCTAGAATAGGCTAAAGCCTATTCTAAAATCCTGCAGTGTAACAGGAAAACTGTGGTTTCGTTGCAGTAGGATGCAAGCCTCCTTTCTACTGTAGGTATGGGGTCCTTGGGTGTGAGTTCCTGGAAGAAAGGCGAAGCAGATTGTGTTTCTAAGAGCAGCTCAAAATCGGACAATGAGGCAGACTCCATGGCATGTAGGACGTGAGAGAACAGAATCCCTGGAGCTGTTGGTGTGCTGAGGACATCTAGCTTTCCCAAGGAAGGGTGCAGTGTATTGCCCTACTCTCTGAACACATAGAGGGACTTGGAAAGGCTTACGGCCTGGATGTTTCTTAGAAGGGCAGTACGGCCTGCTGGTACTCACTGTATTGGTAGGCAATGGGGTGCCCACACGAGGGTCCAAAGAGTCTGGAAAACCGTAGAAACGTTAAAGTAAAGCAGAACTGCGAATACGAGCTAATGTAAACTGCAACACGCTTTCGCTTCAGCAGGGCTCTTCAGGCCTTAGCGTGAGGCAAGTACTGACGTCAAGTTTCCCTTTAGCTCTAGAGCCTGACGGGATGAGCTACCACCCATGCTATGGAAGCATCGTGCTTCGTTAGAGAAACCTTTTCGTCCAGAGTGTAACTACAGTGACTAGAGGCCAGTCAGAAATAGACGTATTTAGGTAGCTTCAGGGCAGCCTGAATAGAGCTTTTAATATGGGAAACAAGGCTTGTGCCATCAGGTCATCTTTTGCGGTGAACACGAAGTCTAAACCCATCTGATTTCCAACAAGTCAAAAGAGACTCTAGCTACACCCTGTTCCCTTGCCTGAATCAACTTTTCTTCCCAAAGTGTTCTGCATGTAGCGAACTCACTCATCCTTGGAACACTCTAAGTAGGCTATCGGTCCTTAGCCTATTCAAAATACTGCAGTGTAACAGGAACAACTGTGCTTTGGTTGCAGTAGGAATGCAAGCCTCCTTTCTCCTGTAGGTATGGGGTCCTTGAGTGTGAGTTCCTAGAAGAAAGGCGAATCAGATTGTGTTGCTAAGTGCAGCTCAAATGAGGACAATGAGGCAGACTTCCATGGCATGTAGGACGTGAGAGAACAGAATCCCTGGAGCTGTTGGTGTGCTGAGGACATCTAGCGTTCCCAAGGAAGGGTGCAGTGTATTGCCCTGCTCTCTGAATGCAGAGTGACTTGGAAAGACTTACGGCCTGGAAGTTTCTTAGAAGGGCAGTGGAACCTGCTGGTACTCACTGTATTTGTAGGCAGTGGGGTGCCCACACGAGGGTCCTAAGTGTCTGGAAAAGCGGAGAAACGTTAAAGTAAAGCAGAACTGCGAATACTAGCTAATGGAAACTGCAACACGCTTTCGCTTCAGCAGGGCTTTTCAGGCCTTAGCGTGAGGCAAGTACTCACGTCAAGTTTCCCTTTAGCTCTAGAGCCTGACAGGATGAGCTCCCACCCATACTATGGAAGCACCGTGTTTCTTTAGAGAAAACTGCTTTTTGTTCCAGAGGGCTAACTACAGTGACTAGAGGCCAGTCAAAAAGAGAGTTATTTAGGTAGCTTCAGGGCAGCATGACTAAGAGCTTTTAATATGGGAAAGCAAGGCTTGTGCCATCAGGTCTTCTTTGCAGGTGAACGAACAATCAGCCTGAAGTCTTCTGATTTCTAACAAGTCAAAAGAGACTCTAGCTCTACCCTGGTCCCTTGCCTGAATCAACTTTTCTTCACAAAGTGTTCTCCATGTAGCGAACTCCCTCAAATTTGAAATGCTCTATGTAGGCTATCAGGCTAGAATAGGCTAAAGCCTATTCTAAAATCCTGCAGTGTAACAGGAAAACTGTGGTTTCGTTGCAGTAGGATGCAAGCCTCCTTTCTACTGTAGGTATGGGGTCCTTGGGTGTGAGTTCCTGGAAGAAAGGCGAAGCAGATTGTGTTTCTAAGAGCAGCTCAAAATCGGACAATGAGGCAGACTCCATGGCATGTAGGACGTGAGAGAACAGAATCCCTGGAGCTGTTGGTGTGCTGAGGACATCTAGCTTTCCCAAGGAAGGGTGCAGTGTATTGCCCTACTCTCTGAACACATAGAGGGACTTGGAAAGGCTTACGGCCTGGATGTTTCTTAGAAGGGCAGTACGGCCTGCTGGTACTCACTGTATTGGTAGGCAATGGGGTGCCCACACGAGGGTCCAAAGAGTCTGGAAAACCGTAGAAACGTTAAAGTAAAGCAGAACTGCGAATACGAGCTAATGTAAACTGCAACACGCTTTCGCTTCAGCAGGGCTCTTCAGGCCTTAGAGTGAGGCAAGTACTGACGTCAAGTTTCCCTTTAGCTCTAGAGCCTGACGGGATGAGCTACCACCCATGCTATGGAAGCATCGTGCTTCGTTAGAGAAACCTTTTCGTCCAGAGTGTAACTACAGTGACTAGAGGCCAGTCAGAAATAGACGTATTTAGGTAGCTTCAGGGCAGCATGAATAGAGCTTTTAATATGGGAAACAAGGCTTGTGCCATCAGGTCATCTTTTGCGGTGAACACGAAGTCTAAACCCATCTGATTTCCAACAAGTCAAAAGAGACTCTAGCTACACCCTGTTCCCTTGCCTGAATCAACTTTTCTTCCCAAAGTGTTCTGCATGTAGCGAACTCACTCATCCTTGGAACACTCTAAGTAGGCTATCGGTCCTTAGCCTATTCAAAATACTGCAGTGTAACAGGAACAACTGTGCTTTGGTTGCAGTAGGAATGCAAGCCTCCTTTCTCCTGTAGGTATGGGGTCCTTGAGTGTGAGTTCCTAGAAGAAAGGCGAATCAGATTGTGTTGCTAAGTGCAGCTCAAATGAGGACAATGAGGCAGACTTCCATGGCATGTAGGACGTGAGAGAACAGAATCCCTGGAGCTGTTGGTGTGCTGAGGACATCTAGCGTTCCCAAGGAAGGGTGCAGTGTATTGCCCTGCTCTCTGAATGCAGAGTGACTTGGAAAGACTTACGGCCTGGAAGTTTCTTAGAAGGGCAGTGGAACCTGCTGGTACTCACTGTATTTGTAGGCAGTGGGGTGCCCACACGAGGGTCCTAAGTGTCTGGAAAAGTGGAGAAACGTTAAAGTAAAGCAGAACTGCGAATACTAGCTAATGGAAACTGCAACACGCTTTCGCTTCAGCAGGGCTTTTCAGGCCTTAGCGTGAGGCAAGTACTCACGTCAAGTTTCCCTTTAGCTCTAGAGCCTGACAGGATGAGCTCCCACCCATACTATGGAAGCACCGTGTTTCTTTAGAGAAAACTGCTTTTTGTTCCAGAGGGCTAACTACAGTGACTAGAGGCCAGTCAAAAAGAGAGTTATTTAGGTAGCTTCAGGGCAGCATGACTAAGAGCTTTTAATATGGGAAAGCAAGGCTTGTGCCATCAGGTCTTCTTTGCAGGTGAACGAACAATCAGCCTGAAGTCTTCTGATTTCTAACAAGTCAAAAGAGACTCTAGCTCTACCCTGGTCCCTTGCCTGAATCAACTTTTCTTCACAAAGTGTTCTCCATGTAGCGAACTCCCTCAAATTTGAAATGCTCTATGTAGGCTATCGGGCTAGAATAGGCTAAAGCCTATTCTAAAATCCTGCAGTGTAACAGGAAAACTGTGGTTTCGTTGCAGTAGGATGCAAGCCTCCTTTCTACTGTAGGTATGGGGTCCTTGGGTGTGAGTTCCTGGAAGAAAGGCGAAGCAGATTGTGTTTCTAAGAGCAGCTCAAAATCGGACAATGAGGCAGACTCCATGGCATGTAGGACGTGAGAGAACAGAATCCCTGGAGCTGTTGGTGTGCTGAGGACATCTAGCTTTCCCAAGGAAGGGTGCAGTGTATTGCCCTACTCTCTGAACACATAGAGGGACTTGGAAAGGCTTACGGCCTGGATGTTTCTTAGAAGGGCAGTACGGCCTGCTGGTACTCACTGTATTGGTAGGCAATGGGGTGCCCACACGAGGGTCCAAAGAGTCTGGAAAACCGTAGAAACGTTAAAGTAAAGCAGAACTGCGAATACGAGCTAATGTAAACTGCAACACGCTTTCGCTTCAGCAGGGCTCTTCAGGCCTTAGCGTGAGGCAAGTACTGACGTCAAGTTTCCCTTTAGCTCTAGAGCCTGACGGGATGAGCTACCACCCATGCTATGGAAGCATCGTGCTTCGTTAGAGAAACCTTTTCGTCCAGAGTGTAACTACAGTGACTAGAGGCCAGTCAGAAATAGACGTATTTAGGTAGCTTCAGGGCAGCATGAATAGAGCTTTTAATATGGGAAACAAGGCTTGTGCCATCAGGTCATCTTTTGCGGTGAACACGAAGTCTAAACCCATCTGATTTCCAACAAGTCAAAAGAGACTCTAGCTACACCCTGTTCCCTTGCCTGAATCAACTTTTCTTCCCAAAGTGTTCTGCATGTAGCGAACTCACTCATCCTTGGAACACTCTAAGTAGGCTATCGGTCCTTAGCCTATTCAAAATACTGCAGTGTAACAGGAACAACTGTGCTTTGGTTGCAGTAGGAATGCAAGCCTCCTTTCTCCTGTAGGTATGGGGTCCTTGAGTGTGAGTTCCTAGAAGAAAGGCGAATCAGATTGTGTTGCTAAGTGCAGCTCAAATGAGGACAATGAGGCAGACTTCCATGGCATGTAGGACGTGAGAGAACAGAATCCCTGGAGCTGTTGGTGTGCTGAGGACATCTAGCGTTCCCAAGGAAGGGTGCAGTGTATTGCCCTGCTCTCTGAATGCAGAGTGACTTGGAAAGACTTACGGCCTGGAAGTTTCTTAGAAGGGCAGTGGAACCTGCTGGTACTCACTGTATTTGTAGGCAGTGGGGTGCCCACACGAGGGTCCTAAGTGTCTGGAAAAGCGGAGAAACGTTAAAGTAAAGCAGAACTGCGAATACTAGCTAATGGAAACTGCAACACGCTTTCGCTTCAGCAGGGCTTTTCAGGCCTTAGCGTGAGGCAAGTACTCACGTCAAGTTTCCCTTTAGCTCTAGAGCCTGACAGGATGAGCTCCCACCCATACTATGGAAGCACCGTGTTTCTTTAGAGAAAACTGCTTTTTGTTCCAGAGGGCTAACTACAGTGACTAGAGGCCAGTCAAAAAGAGAGTTATTTAGGTAGCTTCAGGGCAGCATGACTAAGAGCTTTTAATATGGGAAAGCAAGGCTTGTGCCATCAGGTCTTCTTTGCAGGTGAACGAACAATCAGCCTGAAGTCTTCTGATTTCTAACAAGTCAAAAGAGACTCTAGCTCTACCCTGGTCCCTTGCCTGAATCAACTTTTCTTCACAAAGTGTTCTCCATGTAGCGAACTCCCTCAAATTTGAAATGCTCTATGTAGGCTATCGGGCTAGAATAGGCTAAAGCCTATTCTAAAATCCTGCAGTGTAACAGGAAAACTGTGGTTTCGTTGCAGTAGGATGCAAGCCTCCTTTCTACTGTAGGTATGGGGTCCTTGGGTGTGAGTTCCTGGAAGAAAGGCGAAGCAGATTGTGTTTCTAAGAGCAGCTCAAAATCGGACAATGAGGCAGACTCCATGGCATGTAGGACGTGAGAGAACAGAATCCCTGGAGCTGTTGGTGTGCTGAGGACATCTAGCTTTCCCAAGGAAGGGTGCAGTGTATTGCCCTACTCTCTGAACACATAGAGGGACTTGGAAAGGCTTACGGCCTGGATGTTTCTTAGAAGGGCAGTACGGCCTGCTGGTACTCACTGTATTGGTAGGCAATGGGGTGCCCACACGAGGGTCCAAAGAGTCTGGAAAACCGTAGAAACGTTAAAGTAAAGCAGAACTGCGAATACGAGCTAATGTAAACTGCAACACGCTTTCGCTTCAGCAGGGCTCTTCAGGCCTTAGCGTGAGGCAAGTACTGACGTCAAGTTTCCCTTTAGCTCTAGAGCCTGACGGGATGAGCTACCACCCATGCTATGGAAGCATCGTGCTTCGTTAGAGAAACCTTTTCGTCCAGAGTGTAACTACAGTGACTAGAGGCCAGTCAGAAATAGACGTATTTAGGTAGCTTCAGGGCAGCCTGAATAGAGCTTTTAATATGGGAAACAAGGCTTGTGCCATCAGGTCATCTTTTGCGGTGAACACGAAGTCTAAACCCTTCTGATTTCCAACAAGTCAAAAGAGACTCTAGCTACACCCTGTTCCCTTGCCTGAATCAACATTACTTCCCAAAGTGTTCTGCATGTAGCGAACTCACTCATCCTTGGAACACTTTGAGTAGGCTATCGGTCCTTAGCCTATTCAAAATCCTGCAGGGTAACAGGAAACAGTGGTTTCGTTGCAGTAGGAATGCAAGCCTCGTTTCTACTGTAGGTATGGGGTCCTTGGGTGTGAGTTCCTAGAACAGAGGTGAAGCAGATTGTGTTGCTAAGTGCAGCTCAAATGAGGACAATGAGGCAGACTTCCATGGCATGTAGGACGTGAGAGAACAGAATCCCTGGAGCTGTTGGTGTGCTGAGGACATCTAGCGTTCCCAAGGAAGGGTGCAGTGTATTGCCCTAGTCTCTGAATACATAGAGTGACTTGGAAAGGCTTACGGCCTGGATGTTTCTTTGAAGGGCAGTGGAGCCTGCTGCTACTCACTGTATTTGTAGGCAATGGGGTGCCCACACGAGGTTCCTAAGTGTCTGGAAATGTGTAGAAACGTTAAAGTAAAGCAGAACTTCGAATACGAGCTGATGCAAACTGCAACACGCTTTCGCTTCAGCAGGGCTCCTCAGGCCTTAGCGTGAGGCAAG
The DNA here is from genome assembly GCF_028564815.1 of Eubalaena glacialis. NCBI lineage: Eukaryota > Metazoa > Chordata > Mammalia > Artiodactyla > Balaenidae > Eubalaena > Eubalaena glacialis. The sequence goes on from NW_026871470.1 coordinate 18,682, forward strand.
TACTCACGTCAAGTTTCCCTTTAGCTCTAGAGCCTGATAAGATGAGCTCCCACCCATACTATGGAAGCACCGTGTTTCCTTAGAGAAAACTGCTTTTTGTTCCAGAGGGCTAACTACAGTGACTAGAGGCCAGTCAAAAAGAGAGTTATTTAGGTAGCTTCAGGGCAGCATGACTAAGAGCTTTTAAGAAGGGAAAGCAAGTCTCGTGCCATCAGGTTTCTTTGCCGGTGAACCATCAGCCTGAAGCCTTCTGATTTCTAACAAGTCAAAAGAGACTCTAGCTCTACCCTTGTCCCTTGCCTGAATCAACTTTTCTTCACAAAGTGTTCTGCATGTAGCGAACTGCCTCAAATTTGAAATGCTCTATGTAGGCTATCGGTCCTTCGGCTATTCTAAAATCCTGCAGGGTAACAGGAACAACTGTGCTTTGGTTGCAGAAGGAATGCAAGCCTCCTTTCTCCTGTAGGTATGGGGTCCTTGAGTGTGAGTTCCTAGAAGAAAGGCGAATCAGATTGTGTTGCTAAGTGCAGCTCAAATGAGGACAATGAGGCAGACTTCCATGGCATGTAGGACGTGAGAGAACAGAATCCCTGGAGCTGTTGGTGTGCTGAGGACATCTAGCTTTCCCAAGGAAGGGTGCAGTGTATTGCCCTGCTCTCTGAATGCAGAGTGACTTGGAAAGACTTACGGCCTGGAAGTTTCTTAGAAGGGCAGTGGAACCTGCTGGTACTCACTGTATTTGTAGGCAGTGGGGTGCCCACACGAGGGTCCTAAGTGTCTGGAAAAGTGGAGAAACGTTAAAGTAAAGCAGAACTGCGAATACTAGCTAATGGAAACTGCAACACGCTTTCGCTTCAGCAGGGCTTTTCAGGCCTTAGCGTGAGGCAGGTACTCACGTCAAGTTTCCCTTTAGCTCTAGAGCCTGACAGGATGAGCTCCCACCCATACTATGGAAGCACCGTGTTTCTTTAGAGAAAACTGCTTTTTGTTCCAGAGGGCTAACTACAGTGACTAGAGGCCAGTCAAAAAGAGAGTTATTTAGGTAGCTTCAGGGCAGCATGACTAAGAGCTTTTAATATGGGAAAGCAAGGCTTGTGCCATCAGGTCTTCTTTGCAGGTGAACAATCAGCCTGAAGTCTTCTGATTTCTAACAAGTCAAAAGAGACTCTAGCTCTACCCTGGTCCCTTGCCTGAATCAACTTTTCTTCACAAAGTGTTCTACATATAGCGAACTCCCTCAAATTTGAAATGCTCTATGTAGGCTATCGGGCTAGAATAGGCTAAAGCCTATTCTAAAATCCTGCAGTGTAACAGGAAAACTGTGGTTTCGTTGCAGTAGGATGCAAGCCTCCTTTCTACTGTAGGTATGGGGTCCTTGGGTGTGAGTTCCTGGAAGAAAGGCGAAGCAGATTGTGTTTCTAAGAGCAGCTCAAAATCGGACAATGAGGCAGACTCCATGGCATGTAGGACGTGAGAGAACAGAATCCCTGGAGCTGTTGGTGTGCTGAGGACATCTAGCTTTCCCAAGGAAGGGTGCAGTGTATTGCCCTACTCTCTGAACACATAGAGGGACTTGGAAAGGCTTACGGCCTGGATGTTTCTTAGAAGGGCAGTACGGCCTGCTGGTACTCACTGTATTGGTAGGCAATGGGGTGCCCACACGAGGGTCCAAAGAGTCTGGAAAACCGTAGAAACGTTAAAGTAAAGCAGAACTGCGAATACGAGCTAATGTAAACTGCAACACGCTTTCGCTTCAGCAGGGCTCTTCAGGCCTTAGCGTGAGGCAAGTACTGACGTCAAGTTTCCCTTTAGCTCTAGAGCCTGACGGGATGAGCTACCACCCATGCTATGGAAGCATCGTGCTTCGTTAGAGAAACCTTTTCGTCCAGAGTGTAACTACAGTGACTAGAGGCCAGTCAGAAATAGACGTATTTAGGTAGCTTCAGGGCAGCCTGAATAGAGCTTTTAATATGGGAAACAAGGCTTGTGCCATCAGGTCATCTTTTGCGGTGAACACGAAGTCTAAACCCTTCTGATTTCCAACAAGTCAAAAGAGACTCTAGCTACACCCTGTTCCCTTGCCTGAATCAACATTACTTCCCAAAGTGTTCTGCATGTAGCGAACTCACTCATCCTTGGAACACTTTGAGTAGGCTATCGGTCCTTAGCCTATTCAAAATCCTGCAGGGTAACAGGAAACAGTGGTTTCGTTGCAGTAGGAATGCAAGCCTCGTTTCTACTGTAGGTATGGGGTCCTTGGGTGTGAGTTCCTAGAACAGAGGTGAAGCAGATTGTGTTGCTAAGTGCAGCTCAAATGAGGACAATGAGGCAGACTTCCATGGCATGTAGGACGTGAGAGAACAGAATCCCTGGAGCTGTTGGTGTGCTGAGGACATCTAGCTTTCCCAAGGAAGGGTGCAGTGTATTGCCCTGCTCTCTGAATGCAGAGTGACTTGGAAAGACTTACGGCCTGGAAGTTTCTTAGAAGGGCAGTGGAACCTGCTGGTACTCACTGTATTTGTAGGCAGTGGGGTGCCCACACGAGGGTCCTAAGTGTCTGGAAAAGCGGAGAAACGTTAAAGTAAAGCAGAACTGCGAATACTAGCTAATGGAAACTGCAACACGCTTTCGCTTCAGCAGGGCTTTTCAGGCCTTAGCGTGAGGCAAGTACTCACGTCAAGTTTCCCTTTAGCTCTAGAGCCTGACAGGATGAGCTCCCACCCATACTATGGAAGCACCGTGTTTCTTTAGAGAAAACTGCTTTTTGTTCCAGAGGGCTAACTACAGTGACTAGAGGCCAGTCAAAAAGAGAGTTATTTAGGTAGCTTCAGGGCAGCATGACTAAGAGCTTTTAATATGGGAAAGCAAGGCTTGTGCCATCAGGTCTTCTTTGCAGGTGAACAATCAGCCTGAAGTCTTCTGATTTCTAACAAGTCAAAAGAGACTCTAGCTCTACCCTGGTCCCTTGCCTGAATCAACTTTTCTTCACAAAGTGTTCTCCATGTAGCGAACTCCCTCAAATTTGAAATGCTCTATGTAGGCTATCGGGCTAGAATAGGCTAAAGCCTATTCTAAAATCCTGCAGTGTAACAGGAAAACTGTGGTTTCGTTGCAGTAGGATGCAAGCCTCCTTTCTACTGTAGGTATGGGGTCCTTGGGTGTGAGTTCCTGGAAGAAAGGCGAAGCAGATTGTGTTTCTAAGAGCAGCTCAAAATCGGACAATGAGGCAGACTCCATGGCATGTAGGACGTGAGAGAACAGAATCCCTGGAGCTGTTGGTGTGCTGAGGACATCTAGCTTTCCCAAGGAAGGGTGCAGTGTATTGCCCTACTCTCTGAACACATAGAGGGACTTGGAAAGGCTTACGGCCTGGATGTTTCTTAGAAGGGCAGTACGGCCTGCTGGTACTCACTGTATTGGTAGGCAATGGGGTGCCCACACGAGGGTCCAAAGAGTCTGGAAAACCGTAGAAACGTTAAAGTAAAGCAGAACTGCGAATACGAGCTAATGTAAACTGCAACACGCTTTCGCTTCAGCAGGGCTCTTCAGGCCTTAGCGTGAGGCAAGTACTGACGTCAAGTTTCCCTTTAGCTCTAGAGCCTGACGGGATGAGCTACCACCCATGCTATGGAAGCATCGTGCTTCGTTAGAGAAACCTTTTCGTCCAGAGTGTAACTACAGTGACTAGAGGCCAGTCAGAAATAGACGTATTTAGGTAGCTTCAGGGCAGCCTGAATAGAGCTTTTAATATGGGAAACAAGGCTTGTGCCATCAGGTCATCTTTTGCGGTGAACACGAAGTCTAAACCCTTCTGATTTCCAACAAGTCAAAAGAGACTCTAGCTACACCCTGTTCCCTTGCCTGAATCAACATTACTTCCCAAAGTGTTCTGCATGTAGCGAACTCACTCATCCTTGGAACACTTTCAGTAGGCTATCGGTCCTTAGCCTATTCAAAATCCTGCAGGGTAACAGGAAACAGTGGTTTCGTTGCAGTAGGAATGCAAGCCTCGTTTCTACTGTAGGTATGGGGTCCTTGGGTGTGAGTTCCTAGAACAGAGGTGAAGCAGATTGTGTTGCTAAGTGCAGCTCAAATGAGGACAATGAGGCAGACTTCCATGGCATGTAGGACGTGAGAGAACAGAATCCCTGGAGCTGTTGGTGTGCTGAGGACATCTAGCTTTCCCAAGGAAGGGTGCAGTGTATTGCCCTGCTCTCTGAATGCAGAGTGACTTGGAAAGACTTACGGCCTGGAAGTTTCTTAGAAGGGCAGTGGAACCTGCTGGTACTCACTGTATTTGTAGGCAGTGGGGTGCCCACACGAGGGTCCTAAGTGTCTGGAAAAGCGGAGAAACGTTAAAGTAAAGCAGAACTGCGAATACTAGCTAATGGAAACTGCAACATGCTTTCGCTTCAGCAGGGCTTTTCAGGCCTTAGCGTGAGGCAAGTACTCACGTCAAGTTTCCCTTTAGCTCTAGAGCCTGACAGGATGAGCTCCCACCCATACTATGGAAGCACCGTGTTTCTTTAGAGAAAACTGCTTTTTGTTCCAGAGGGCTAACTACAGTGACTAGAGGCCAGTCAAAAAGAGAGTTATTTAGGTAGCTTCAGGGCAGCATGACTAAGAGCTTTTAATATGGGAAAGCAAGGCTTGTGCCATCAGGTCTTCTTTGCAGGTGAACAATCAGCCTGAAGTCTTCTGATTTCTAACAAGTCAAAAGAGACTCTAGCTCTACCCTGGTCCCTTGCCTGAATCAAATTTTCTTCACAAAGTGTTCTCCATGTAGCGAACTCCCTCAAATTTGAAATGCTCTATGTAGGCTATCGGGCTAGAATAGGCTAAAGCCTATTCTAAAATCCTGCAGTGTAACAGGAAAACTGTGGTTTCGTTGCAGTAGGATGCAAGCCTCCTTTCTACTGTAGGTATGGGGTCCTTGGGTGTGAGTTCCTGGAAGAAAGGCGAAGCAGATTGTGTTTCTAAGAGCAGCTCAAAATCGGACAATGAGGCAGACTCCATGGCATGTAGGACGTGAGAGAACAGAATCCCTGGAGCTGTTGGTGTGCTGAGGACATCTAGCTTTCCCAAGGAAGGTTGCAGTGTATTGCCCTACTCTCTGAACACATAGAGGGACTTGGAAAGGCTTACGGCCTGGATGTTTCTTAGAAGGGCAGTACGGCCTGCTGGTACTCACTGTATTGGTAGGCAATGGGGTGCCCACACGAGGGTCCAAAGAGTCTGGAAAACCGTAGAAACGTTAAAGTAAAGCAGAACTGCGAATACGAGCTAATGTAAACTGCAACACGCTTTCGCTTCAGCAGGGCTCTTCAGGCCTTAGCGTGAGGCAAGTACTGACGTCAAGTTTCCCTTTAGCTCTAGAGCCTGACGGGATGAGCTACCACCCATGCTATGGAAGCATCGTGCTTCGTTAGAGAAACCTTTTCGTCCAGAGTGTAACTACAGTGACTAGAGGCCAGTCAGAAATAGACGTATTTAGGTAGCTTCAGGGCAGCATGAATAGAGCTTTTAATATGGGAAACAAGGCTTGTGCCATCAGGTCATCTTTTGCGGTGAACACGAAGTCTAAACCCATCTGATTTCCAACAAGTCAAAAGAGACTCTAGCTACACCCTGTTCCCTTGCCTGAATCAACTTTTCTTCCCAAAGTGTTCTGCATGTAGCGAACTCACTCATCCTTGGAACACTCTAAGTAGGCTATCGGTCCTTAGCCTATTCAAAATACTACAGTGTAACAGGAACAACTGTGCTTTGGTTGCAGTAGGAATGCAAGCCTCCTTTCTCCTGTAGGTATGGGGTCCTTGAGTGTGAGTTCCTAGAAGAAAGGCGAATCAGATTGTGTTGCTAAGTGCAGCTCAAATGAGGACAATGAGGCAGACTTCCATGGCATGTAGGACGTGAGAGAACAGAATCCCTGGAGCTGTTGGTGTGCTGAGGACATCTAGCGTTCCCAAGGAAGGGTGCAGTGTATTGCCCTGCTCTCTGAATGCAGAGTGACTTGGAAAGACTTACGGCCTGGAAGTTTCTTAGAAGGGCAGTGGAACCTGCTGGTACTCACTGTATTTGTAGGCAGTGGGGTGCCCACACGAGGGTCCTAAGTGTCTGGAAAAGCGGAGAAACGTTAAAGTAAAGCAGAACTGCGAATACTAGCTAATGGAAACTGCAACACGCTTTCGCTTCAGCAGGGCTTTTCAGGCCTTAGCGTGAGGCAAGTACTGACGTCAAGTTTCCCTTTAGCTCTAGAGCCTGACGGGATGAGCTACCACCCATGCTATGGAAGCATCGTGCTTCGTTAGAGAAATCTTTTCGTCCTGAGTGTAACTACAGTGACTAGAGGCCAGTCAGAAATAGACGTATTTAGGTAGCTTCAGGGCAGCATGACTAAGAGCTTTTAAGAAGGGAAAGCAAGGCTCGTGCCATCAGGTTTCTTTGCCGGTGAACCATCAGCCTGAAGCCTTCTGATTTCTAACAAGTCAAAAGAGACTCTAGCTCTACCCTTGTCCCTTGCCTGAATCAACTTTTCTTCACAAAGTGTTCTACATGTAGCGAACTGCCTCAAATTTGAAATGCTCTATGTAGGCTATCGGTCCTTAGGCTATTCTAAAATCCTGCAGGGTAACAGGAACAACTGTGCTTTGGTTGCAGAAGGAAAGCAAGCCTCCTTTCTCCTGTAGGTATGGGGTCCTTGAGTGTGAGTTCCTAGAAGAAAGGCGAATCAGATTGTGTTGCTAAGTGCAGCTCAAATGAGGACAATGAGGCAGACTTCCATGGCATGTAGGACGTGAGAGAACAGAATCCCTGGAGCTGTTGGTGTGCTGAGGACATCTAGCTTTCCCAAGGAAGGGTGCAGTGTATTGCCCTGCTCTCTGAATGCAGAGTGACTTGGAAAGACTTACGGCCTGGAAGTTTCTTAGAAGGGCAGTGGAACCTGCTGGTACTCACTGTATTTGTAGGCAGTGGGGTGCCCACACGAGGGTCCTAAGTGTCTGGAAAAGCGGAGAAACGTTAAAGTAAAGCAGAACTGCGAATACTAGCTAATGGAAACTGCAACACGCTTTCGCTTCAGCAGGGCTTTTCAGGCCTTAGCGTGAGGCAAGTACTCACGTCAAGTTTCCCTTTAGCTCTAGAGCCTGACAGGATGAGCTCCCACCCATACTATGGAAGCACCGTGTTTCTTTAGAGAAAACTGCTTTTTGTTCCAGAGGGCTAACTACAGTGACTAGAGGCCAGTCAAAAAGAGAGTTATTTAGGTAGCTTCAGGGCAGCATGACTAAGAGCTTTTAATATGGGAAAGCAAGGCTTGTGCCATCAGGTCTTCTTTGCAGGTGAACAATCAGCCTGAAGTCTTCTGATTTCTAACAAGTCAAAAGAGACTCTAGCTCTACCCTGGTCCCTTGCCTGAATCAACTTTTCTTCACAAAGTGTTCTCCATGTAGCGAACTCCCTCAAATTTGAAATGCTCTATGTAGGCTATCGGGCTAGAATAGGCTAAAGCCTATTCTAAAATCCTGCAGTGTAACAGGAAAACTGTGGTTTCGTTGCAGTAGGATGCAAGCCTCCTTTCTACTGTAGGTATGGGGTCCTTGGGTGTGAGTTCCTGGAAGAAAGGCGAAGCAGATTGTGTTTCTAAGAGCAGCTCAAAATCGGACAATGAGGCAGACTCCATGGCATGTAGGACGTGAGAGAACAGAATCCCTGGAGCTGTTGGTGTGCTGAGGACATCTAGCTTTCCCAAGGAAGGTTGCAGTGTATTGCCCTACTCTCTGAACACATAGAGGGACTTGGAAAGGCTTACGGCCTGGATGTTTCTTAGAAGGGCAGTACGGCCTGCTGGTACTCACTGTATTGGTAGGCAATGGGGTGCCCACACGAGGGTCCAAAGAGTCTGGAAAACCGTAGAAACGTTAAAGTAAAGCAGAACTGCGAATACGAGCTAATGTAAACTGCAACACGCTTTCGCTTCAGCAGGGCTCTTCAGGCCTTAGCGTGAGGCAAGTACTGACGTCAAGTTTCCCTTTAGCTCTAGAGCCTGACGGGATGAGCTACCACCCATGCTATGGAAGCATCGTGCTTCGTTAGAGAAACCTTTTCGTCCAGAGTGTAACTACAGTGACTAGAGGCCAGTCAGAAATAGACGTATTTAGGTAGCTTCAGGGCAGCATGAATAGAGCTTTTAATATGGGAAACAAGGCTTGTGCCATCAGGTCATCTTTTGCGGTGAACACGAAGTCTAAACCCATCTGATTTCCAACAAGTCAAAAGAGACTCTAGCTACACCCTGTTCCCTTGCCTGAATCAACTTTTCTTCCCAAAGTGTTCTGCATGTAGCGAACTCACTCATCCTTGGAACACTCTAAGTAGGCTATCGGTCCTTAGCCTATTCAAAATACTGCAGTGTAACAGGAACAACTGTGCTTTGGTTGCAGTAGGAATGCAAGCCTCCTTTCTCCTGTAGGTATGGGGTCCTTGAGTGTGAGTTCCTAGAAGAAAGGCGAATCAGATTGTGTTGCTAAGTGCAGCTCAAATGAGGACAATGAGGCAGACTTCCATGGCATGTAGGACGTGAGAGAACAGAATCCCTGGAGCTGTTGGTGTGCTGAGGACATCTAGCGTTCCCAAGGAAGGGTGCAGTGTATTGCCCTGCTCTCTGAATGCAGAGTGACTTGGAAAGACTTACGGCCTGGAAGTTTCTTAGAAGGGCAGTGGAACCTGCTGGTACTCACTGTATTTGTAGGCAGTGGGGTGCCCACACGAGGGTCCTAAGTGTCTGGAAAAGCGGAGAAACGTTAAAGTAAAGCAGAACTGCGAATACTAGCTAATGGAAACTGCAACACGCTTTCGCTTCAGCAGGGCTTTTCAGGCCTTAGCGTGAGGCAAGTACTCACGTCAAGTTTCCCTTTAGCTCTAGAGCCTGACAGGATGAGCTCCCACCCATACTATGGAAGCACCGTGTTTCTTTAGAGAAAACTGCTTTTTGTTCCAGAGGGCTAACTACAGTGACTAGAGGCCAGTCAAAAAGAGAGTTATTTAGGTAGCTTCAGGGCAGCATGACTAAGAGCTTTTAATATGGGAAAGCAAGGCTTGTGCCATCAGGTCTTCTTTGCAGGTGAACGAACAATCAGCCTGAAGTCTTCTGATTTCTAACAAGTCAAAAGAGACTCTAGCTCTACCCTGGTCCCTTGCCTGAATCAACTTTTCTTCACAAAGTGTTCTCCATGTAGCGAACTCCCTCAAATTTGAAATGCTCTATGTAGGCTATCGGGCTAGAATAGGCTAAAGCCTATTCTAAAATCCTGCAGTGTAACAGGAAAACTGTGGTTTCGTTGCAGTAGGATGCAAGCCTCCTTTCTACTGTAGGTATGGGGTCCTTGGGTGTGAGTTCCTGGAAGAAAGGCGAAGCAGATTGTGTTTCTAAGAGCAGCTCAAAATCGGACAATGAGGCAGACTCCATGGCATGTAGGACGTGAGAGAACAGAATCCCTGGAGCTGTTGGTGTGCTGAGGACATCTAGCTTTCCCAAGGAAGGGTGCAGTGTATTGCCCTACTCTCTGAACACATAGAGGGACTTGGAAAGGCTTACGGCCTGGATGTTTCTTAGAAGGGCAGTACGGCCTGCTGGTACTCACTGTATTGGTAGGCAATGGGGTGCCCACACGAGGGTCCAAAGAGTCTGGAAAACCGTAGAAACGTTAAAGTAAAGCAGAACTGCGAATACGAGCTAATGTAAACTGCAACACGCTTTCGCTTCAGCAGGGCTCTTCAGGCCTTAGCGTGAGGCAAGTACTGACGTCAAGTTTCCCTTTAGCTCTAGAGCCTGACGGGATGAGCTACCACCCATGCTATGGAAGCATCGTGCTTCGTTAGAGAAATCTTTTCGTCCTGAGTGTAACTACAGTGACTAGAGGCCAGTCAGAAATAGACGTATTTAGGTAGCTTCAGGGCAGCCTGAATAGAGCTTTTAATATGGGAAACAAGGCTTGTGCCATCAGGTCATCTTTTGCGGTGAACACGAAGTCTAAACCCATCTGATTTCCAACAAGTCAAAAGAGACTCTAGCTCTACCCTTGTCCCTTGCCTGAATCAACTTTTCTTCACAAAGTGTTCTACATGTAGCGAACTGCCTCAAATTTGAAATGCTCTATGTAGGCTATCGGTCCTTAGGCTATTCTAAAATCCTGCAGGGTAACAGGAACAACTGTGCTTTGGTTGCAGAAGGAAAGCAAGCCTCCTTTCTCCTGTAGGTATGGGGTCCTTGAGTGTGAGTTCCTAGAAGAAAGGCGAATCAGATTGTGTTGCTAAGTGCAGCTCAAATGAGGACAATGAGGCAGACTTCCATGGCATGTAGGACGTGAGAGAACAGAATCCCTGGAGCTGTTGGTGTGCTGAGGACATCTAGCTTTCCCAAGGAAGGGTGCAGTGTATTGCCCTGCTCTCTGAATGCAGAGTGACTTGGAAAGACTTACGGCCTGGAAGTTTCTTAGAAGGGCAGTGGAACCTGCTGGTACTCACTGTATTTGTAGGCAGTGGGGTGCCCACACGAGGGTCCTAAGTGTCTGGAAAAGCGGAGAAACGTTAAAGTAAAGCAGAACTGCGAATACTAGCTAATGGAAACTGCAACACGCTTTCGCTTCAGCAGGGCTTTTCAGGCCTTAGCGTGAGGCAAGTACTCACGTCAAGTTTCCCTTTAGCTCTAGAGCCTGACAGGATGAGCTCCCACCCATACTATGGAAGCACCGTGTTTCTTTAGAGAAAACTGCTTTTTGTTCCAGAGGGCTAACTACAGTGACTAGAGGCCAGTCAAAAAGAGAGTTATTTAGGTAGCTTCAGGGCAGCATGACTAAGAGCTTTTAATATGGGAAAGCAAGGCTTGTGCCATCAGGTCTTCTTTGCAGGTGAACAATCAGCCTGAAGTCTTCTGATTTCTAACAAGTCAAAAGAGACTCTAGCTCTACCCTGGTCCCTTGCCTGAATCAACTTTTCTTCACAAAGTGTTCTACATATAGCGAACTCCCTCAAATTTGAAATGCTCTATGTAGGCTATCGGGCTAGAATAGGCTAAAGCCTATTCTAAAATCCTGCAGTGTAACAGGAAAACTGTGGTTTCGTTGCAGTAGGATGCAAGCCTCCTTTCTACTGTAGGTATGGGGTCCTTGGGTGTGAGTTCCTGGAAGAAAGGCGAAGCAGATTGTGTTTCTAAGAGCAGCTCAAAATCGGACAATGAGGCAGACTCCATGGCATGTAGGACGTGAGAGAACAGAATCCCTGGATCTGTTGGTGTGCTGAGGACATCTAGCTTTCCCAAGGAAGGGTGCAGTGTATTGCCCTACTCTCTGAACACATAGAGGGACTTGGAAAGGCTTACGGCCTGGATGTTTCTTAGAAGGGCAGTACGGCCTGCTGGTACTCACTGTATTGGTAGGCAATGGGGTGCCCACACGAGGGTCCAAAGAGTCTGGAAAACCGTAGAAACGTTAAAGTAAAGCAGAACTGCGAATACGAGCTAATGTAAACTGCAACACGCTTTCGCTTCAGCAGGGCTCTTCAGGCCTTAGCGTGAGGCAAGTACTGACGTCAAGTTTCCCTTTAGCTCTAGAGCCTGACGGGATGAGCTACCACCCATGCTATGGAAGCATCGTGCTTCGTTAGAGAAACCTTTTCGTCCAGAGTGTAACTACAGTGACTAGAGGCCAGTCAGAAATAGACGTATTTAGGTAGCTTCAGGGCAGCCTGAATAGAGCTTTTAATATGGGAAACAAGGCTTGTGCCATCAGGTCATCTTTTGCGGTGAACACGAAGTCTAAACCCATCTGATTTCCAACAAGTCAAAAGAGACTCTAGCTACACCCTGTTCCCTTGCCTGAATCAACTTTTCTTCCCAAAGTGTTCTGCATGTAGCGAACTCACTCATCCTTGGAACACTCTAAGTAGGCTATCGGTCCTTAGCCTATTCAAAATACTGCAGTGTAACAGGAACAACTGTGCTTTGGTTGCAGTAGGAATGCAAGCCTCCTTTCTCCTGTAGGTATGGGGTCCTTGAGTGTGAGTTCCTAGAAGAAAGGCGAATCAGATTGTGTTGCTAAGTGCAGCTCAAATGAGGACAATGAGGCAGACTTCCATGGCATGTAGGACGTGAGAGAACAGAATCCCTGGAGCTGTTGGTGTGCTGAGGACATCTAGCGTTCCCAAGGAAGGGTGCAGTGTATTGCCCTGCTCTCTGAATGCAGAGTGACTTGGAAAGACTTACGGCCTGGAAGTTTCTTAGAAGGGCAGTGGAACCTGCTGGTACTCACTGTATTTGTAGGCAGTGGGGTGCCCACACGAGGGTCCTAAGTGTCTGGAAAAGTGGAGAAACGTTAAAGTAAAGCAGAACTGCGAATACTAGCTAATGGAAACTGCAACACGCTTTCGCTTCAGCAGGGCTTTTCAGGCCTTAGCGTGAGGCAAGTACTCACGTCAAGTTTCCCTTTAGCTCTAGAGCCTGACAGGATGAGCTCCCACCCATACTATGGAAGCACCGTGTTTCTTTAGAGAAAACTGCTTTTTGTTCCAGAGGGCTAACTACAGTGACTAGAGGCCAGTCAAAAAGAGAGTTATTTAGGTAGCTTCAGGGCAGCATGACTAAGAGCTTTTAATATGGGAAAGCAAGGCTTGTGCCATCAGGTCTTCTTTGCAGGTGAACGAACAATCAGCCTGAAGTCTTCTGATTTCTAACAAGTCAAAAGAGACTCTAGCTCTACCCTGGTCCCTTGCCTGAATCAACTTTTCTTCACAAAGTGTTCTCCATGTAGCGAACTCCCTCAAATTTGAAATGCTCTATGTAGGCTATCGGGCTAGAATAGGCTAAAGCCTATTCTAAAATCCTGCAGTGTAACAGGAAAACTGTGGTTTCGTTGCAGTAGGATGCAAGCCTCCTTTCTACTGTAGGTATGGGGTCCTTGGGTGTGAGTTCCTGGAAGAAAGGCGAAGCAGATTGTGTTTCTAAGAGCAGCTCAAAATCGGACAATGAGGCAGACTCCATGGCATGTAGGACGTGAGAGAACAGAATCCCTGGAGCTGTTGGTGTGCTGAGGACATCTAGCTTTCCCAAGGAAGGGTGCAGTGTATTGCCCTACTCTCTGAACACATAGAGGGACTTGGAAAGGCTTACGGCCTGGATGTTTCTTAGAAGGGCAGTACGGCCTGCTGGTACTCACTGTATTGGTAGGCAATGGGGTGCCCACACGAGGGTCCAAAGAGTCTGGAAAACCGTAGAAACGTTAAAGTAAAGCAGAACTGCGAATACGAGCTAATGTAAACTGCAACACGCTTTCGCTTCAGCAGGGCTCTTCAGGCCTTAGCGTGAGGCAAGTACTGACGTCAAGTTTCCCTTTAGCTCTAGAGCCTGACGGGATGAGCTACCACCCATGCTATGGAAGCATCGTGCTTCGTTAGAGAAACCTTTTCGTCCAGAGTGTAACTACAGTGACTAGAGGCCAGTCAGAAATAGACGTATTTAGGTAGCTTCAGGGCAGCATGAATAGAGCTTTTAATATGGGAAACAAGGCTTGTGCCATCAGGTCATCTTTTGCGGTGAACACGAAGTCTAAACCCATCTGATTTCCAACAAGTCAAAAGAGACTCTAGCTACACCCTGTTCCCTTGCCTGAATCAACTTTTCTTCCCAAAGTGTTCTGCATGTAGCGAACTCACTCATCCTTGGAACACTCTAAGTAGGCTATCGGTCCTTAGCCTATTCAAAATACTGCAGTGTAACAGGAACAACTGTGCTTTGGTTGCAGTAGGAATGCAAGCCTCCTTTCTCCTGTAGGTATGGGGTCCTTGAGTGTGAGTTCCTAGAAGAAAGGCGAATCAGATTGTGTTGCTAAGTGCAGCTCAAATGAGGACAATGAGGCAGACTTCCATGGCATGTAGGACGTGAGAGAACAGAATCCCTGGAGCTGTTGGTGTGCTGAGGACATCTAGCGTTCCCAAGGAAGGGTGCAGTGTATTGCCCTGCTCTCTGAATGCAGAGTGACTTGGAAAGACTTACGGCCTGGAAGTTTCTTAGAAGGGCAGTGGAACCTGCTGGTACTCACTGTATTTGTAGGCAGTGGGGTGCCCACACGAGGGTCCTAAGTGTCTGGAAAAGCGGAGAAACGTTAAAGTAAAGCAGAACTGCGAATACTAGCTAATGGAAACTGCAACATGCTTTCGCTTCAGCAGGGCTTTTCAGGCCTTAGCGTGAGGCAAGTACTCACGTCAAGTTTCCCTTTAGCTCTAGAGCCTGACAGGATGAGCTCCCACCCATACTATGGAAGCACCGTGTTTCTTTAGAGAAAACTGCTTTTTGTTCCAGAGGGCTAACTACAGTGACTAGAGGCCAGTCAAAAAGAGAGTTATTTAGGTAGCTTCAGGGCAGCATGACTAAGAGCTTTTAATATGGGAAAGCAAGGCTTGTGCCATCAGGTCTTCTTTGCAGGTGAACGAACAATCAGCCTGAAGTCTTCTGATTTCTAACAAGTCAAAAGAGACTCTAGCTCTACCCTGGTCCCTTGCCTGAATCAACTTTTCTTCACAAAGTGTTCTCCATGTAGCGAACTCCCTCAAATTTGAAATGCTCTATGTAGGCTATCGGGCTAGAATAGGCTAAAGCCTATTCTAAAATCCTGCAGTGTAACAGGAAAACTGTGGTTTCGTTGCAGTAGGATGCAAGCCTCCTTTCTACTGTAGGTATGGGGTCCTTGGGTGTGAGTTCCTGGAAGAAAGGCGAAGCAGATTGTGTTTCTAAGAGCAGCTCAAAATCGGACAATGAGGCAGACTCCATGGCATGTAGGACGTGAGAGAACAGAATCCCTGGAGCTGTTGGTGTGCTGAGGACATCTAGCTTTCCCAAGGAAGGGTGCAGTGTATTGCCCTACTCTCTGAACACATAGAGGGACTTGGAAAGGCTTACGGCCTGGATGTTTCTTAGAAGGGCAGTACGGCCTGCTGGTACTCACTGTATTGGTAGGCAATGGGGTGCCCACACGAGGGTCCAAAGAGTCTGGAAAACCGTAGAAACGTTAAAGCAGAACTGCGAATACGAGCTAATGTAAACTGCAACACGCTTTCGCTTCAGCAGGGCTCTTCAGGCCTTAGCGTGAGGCAAGTACTGACGTCGTTTCCCTTTAGCTCTAGAGCCTGACGGGATGAGCTACCACCCATGCTATGGAAGCATCGTGCTTCGTTAGAGAAATCTTTTCGTCCTGAGTGTAACTACAGTGACTAGAGGCCAGTCAGAAATAGACGTATTTAGGTAGCTTCAGGGCAGCATGACTAAGAGCTTTTAAGAAGGGAAAGCAAGGCTCGTGCCATCAGGTTTCTTTGCCGGTGAACCATCAGCCTGAAGCCTTCTGATTTCTAACAAGTCAAAAGAGACTCTAGCTCTACCCTTGTCCCTTGCCTGAATCAACTTTTCTTCACAAAGTGTTCTACATGTAGCGAACTGCCTCAAATTTGAAATGCTCTATGTAGGCTATCGGTCCTTAGGCTATTCTAAAATCCTGCAGGGTAACAGGAACAACTGTGCTTTGGTTGCAGAAGGAAAGCAAGCCTCCTTTCTCCTGTAGGTATGGGGTCCTTGAGTGTGAGTTCCTAGAAGAAAGGCGAATCAGATTGTGTTGCTAAGTGCAGCTCAAATGAGGACAATGAGGCAGACTTCCATGGCATGTAGGACGTGAGAGAACAGAATCCCTGGAGCTGTTGGTGTGCTGAGGACATCTAGCTTTCCCAAGGAAGGGTGCAGTGTATTGCCCTGCTCTCTGAATGCAGAGTGACTTGGAAAGACTTACGGCCTGGAAGTTTCTTAGAAGGGCAGTGGAACCTGCTGGTACTCACTGTATTTGTAGGCAGTGGGGTGCCCACACGAGGGTCCTAAGTGTCTGGAAAAGTGGAGAAACGTTAAAGTAAAGCAGAACTGCGAATACTAGCTAATGGAAACTGCAACACGCTTTCGCTTCAGCAGGGCTTTTCAGGCCTTAGCGTGAGGCAAGTACTCACGTCAAGTTTCCCTTTAGCTCTAGAGCCTGACAGGATGAGCTCCCACCCATACTATGGAAGCACCGTGTTTCTTTAGAGAAAACTGCTTTTTGTTCCAGAGGGCTAACTACAGTGACTAGAGGCCAGTCAAAAAGAGAGTTATTTAGGTAGCTTCAGGGCAGCATGACTAAGAGCTTTTAATATGGGAAAGCAAGGCTTGTGCCATCAGGTCTTCTTTGCAGGTGAACAATCAGCCTGAAGTCTTCTGATTTCTAACAAGTCAAAAGAGACTCTAGCTCTACCCTGGTCCCTTGCCTGAATCAACTTTTCTTCACAAAGTGTTCTCCATGTAGCGAACTCCCTCAAATTTGAAATGCCCTATGTAGGCTATCGGGCTAGAATAGGCTAAAGCCTATTCTAAAATCCTGCAGTGTAACAGGAAAACTGTGGTTTCGTTGCAGTAGGATGCAAGCCTCCTTTCTACTGTAGGTATGGGGTCCTTGGGTGTGAGTTCCTGGAAGAAAGGCGAAGCAGATTGTGTTTCTAAGAGCAGCTCAAAATCGGACAATGAGGCAGACTCCATGGCATGTAGGACGTGAGAGAACAGAATCCCTGGAGCTGTTGGTGTGCTGAGGACATCTAGCTTTCCCAAGGAAGGGTGCAGTGTATTGCCCTACTCTCTGAACACATAGAGGGACTTGGAAAGGCTTACGGCCTGGATGTTTCTTAGAAGGGCAGTACGGCCTGCTGGTACTCACTGTATTGGTAGGCAATGGGGTGCCCACACGAGGGTCCAAAGAGTCTGGAAAACCGTAGAAACGTTAAAGTAAAGCAGAACTGCGAATACGAGCTAATGTAAACTGCAACACGCTTTCGCTTCAGCAGGGCTCTTCAGGCCTTAGCGTGAGGCAAGTACTGACGTCAAGTTTCCCTTTAGCTCTAGAGCCTGACGGGATGAGCTACCACCCATGCTATGGAAGCATCGTGCTTCGTTAGAGAAACCTTTTCGTCCAGAGTGTAACTACAGTGACTAGAGGCCAGTCAGAAATAGACGTATTTAGGTAGCTTCAGGGCAGCATGAATAGAGCTTTTAATATGGGAAACAAGGCTTGTGCCATCAGGTCATCTTTTGCGGTGAACACGAAGTCTAAACCCATCTGATTTCCAACAAGTCAAAAGAGACTCTAGCTACACCCTGTTCCCTTGCCTGAATCAACTTTTCTTCCCAAAGTGTTCTGCATGTAGCGAACTCACTCATCCTTGGAACACTCTAAGTAGGCTATCGGTCCTTAGCCTATTCAAAATACTGCAGTGTAACAGGAACAACTGTGCTTTGGTTGCAGTAGGAATGCAAGCCTCCTTTCTCCTGTAGGTATGGGGTCCTTGAGTGTGAGTTCCTAGAAGAAAGGCGAATCAGATTGTGTTGCTAAGTGCAGCTCAAATGAGGACAATGAGGCACACTTCCATGGCATGTAGGACGTGAGAGAACAGAATCCCTGGAGCTGTTGGTGTGCTGAGGCATCTAGCGTTCCCAAGGAAGGGTGCAGTGTATTGCCCTGCTCTCTGAATGCAGAGTGACTTGGAAAGACTTACGGCCTGGAAGTTTCTTAGAAGGGCAGTGGAACCTGCTGGTACTCACTGTATTTGTAGGCAGTGGGGTGCCCACACGAGGGTCCTAAGTGTCTGGAAAAGCGGAGAAACGTTAAAGTAAAGCAGAACTGCGAGTACTAGCTAATGGAAACTGCAACACGCTTTCGCTTCAGCAGGGCTTTTCAGGCCTTAGCGTGAGGCAAGTACTCACGTCAAGTTTCCCTTTAGCTCTAGAGCCTGACAGGATGAGCTCCCACCCATACTATGGAAGCACCGTGTTTCTTTAGAGAAAACTGCTTTTTGTTCCAGAGGGCTAACTACAGTGACTAGAGGCCAGTCAAAAAGAGAGTTATTTAGGTAGCTTCAGGGCAGCATGACTAAGAGCTTTTAATATGGGAAAGCAAGGCTTGTGCCATCAGGTCTTCTTTGCAGGTGAACGAACAATCAGCCTGAAGTCTTCTGATTTCTAACAAGTCAAAAGAGACTCTAGCTCTACCCTGGTCCCTTGCCTGAATCAACTTTTCTTCACAAAGTGTTCTCCATGTAGCGAACTCCCTCAAATTTGAAATGCTCTATGTAGGCTATCGGGCTAGAATAGGCTAAAGCCTATTCTAAAATCCTGCAGTGTAACAGGAAAACTGTGGTTTCGTTGCAGTAGGATGCAAGCCTCCTTTCTACTGTAGGTATGGGGTCCTTGGGTGTGAGTTCCTGGAAGAAAGGCGAAGCAGATTGTGTTTCTAAGAGCAGCTCAAAATCGGACAATGAGGCAGACTCCATGGCATGTAGGACGTGAGAGAACAGAATCCCTGGAGCTGTTGGTGTGCTGAGGACATCTAGCTTTCCCAAGGAAGGGTGCAGTGTATTGCCCTACTCTCTGAACACATAGAGGGACTTGGAAAGGCTTACGGCCTGGATGTTTCTTAGAAGGGCAGTACGGCCTGCTGGTACTCACTGTATTGGTAGGCAATGGGGTGCCCACACGAGGGTCCAAAGAGTCTGGAAAACCGTAGAAACGTTAAAGTAAAGCAGAACTGCGAATACGAGCTAATGTAAACTGCAACACGCTTTCGCTTCAGCAGGGCTCTTCAGGCCTTAGCGTGAGGCAAGTACTGACGTCAAGTTTCCCTTTAGCTCTAGAGCCTGACGGGATGAGCTACCACCCATGCTATGGAAGCATCGTGCTTCGTTAGAGAAATCTTTTCGTCCTGAGTGTAACTACAGTGACTAGAGGCCAGTCAGAAATAGACGTATTTAGGTAGCTTCAGGGCAGCATGACTAAGAGCTTTTAAGAAGGGAAAGCAAGGCTCGTGCCATCAGGTTTCTTTGCCGGTGAACCATCAGCCTGAAGCCTTCTGATTTCTAACAAGTCAAAAGAGACTCTAGCTCTACTCTTGTCCCTTGCCTGAATCAACTTTTCTTCACAAAGTGTTCTACATGTAGCGAACTGCCACAAATTTGAAATGCTCTATGTAGGCTATCGGTCCTTAGGCTATTCTAAAATCCTGCAGGGTAACAGGAACAACTGTGCTTTGGTTGCAGAAGGAAAGCAAGCCTCCTTTCTCCTGTAGGTATGGGGTCCTTGAGTGTGAGTTCCTAGAAGAAAGGCGAATCAGATTGTGTTGCTAAGTGCAGCTCAAATGAGGACAATGAGGCAGACTTCCATGGCATGTAGGATGTGAGAGAACAGAATCCCTGGAGCTGTTGGTGTGCTGAGGACATCTAGCGTTCCCAAGGAAGGGTGCAGTGTATTGCCCTAGTCTCTGAATACATAGAGTGACTTGGAAAGGCTTACGGCCTGGATGTTTCTTTGAAGGGCAGTGGAGCCAGCTGCTACTCACTGTATTTGTAGGCAATGGGGTGCCCACACGAGGTTCCTAAGTGTCTGGAAATGTGTAGAAACGTTAAAGTAAAGCAGAACTTCGAATACGAGCTGATGCAAACTGCAACACGCTTTCGCTTCAGCAGGGCTCCTCAGGCCTTAGCGTGAGGCAAGTACTCACGTCAAGTTTCCCTTTAGCTCTAGAGCCTGATAAGATGAGCTCCCACCCATACTATGGAAGCACCGTGTTTCCTTAGAGAAAACTGCTTTTTGTTCCAGAGGGCTAACTACAGTGACTAGAGGCCAGTCAAAAAGAGAGTTATTTAGGTAGCTTCAGGGCAGCATGACTAAGAGCTTTTAAGAAGGGAAAGCAAGGCTCGTGCCATCAGGTTTCTTTGCCGGTGAACCATCAGCCTGAAGCCTTCTGATTTCTAACAAGTCAAAAGAGACTCTAGCTCTACCCTTGTCCCTTGCCTGAATCAACTTTTCTTCACAAAGTGTGCTACATGTAGCGAACTGCCTCAAATTTGAAATGCTCTATGTAGGCTATCGGTCCTTAGGCTATTCTAAAATCCTGCAGGGTAACAGGAACAACTGTGCTTTGGTTGCAGAAGGAATGCAAGCCTCCTTTCTCCTGTAGGTATGGGGTCCTTGAGTGTGAGTTCCTAGAAGAAAGGCGAATCAGATTGTGTTGCTAAGTGCAGCTCAAATGAGGACAATGAGGCAGACTTCCATGGCATGTAGGACGTGAGAGAACAGAATCCCTGGAGCTGTTGGTGTGCTGAGGACATCTAGCTTTCCCAAGGAAGGGTGCAGTGTATTGCCCTGCTCTCTGAATGCAGAGTGACTTGGAAAGACTTACGGCCTGGAAGTTTCTTAGAAGGGCAGTGGAACCTGCTGGTACTCACTGTATTTGTAGGCAGTGGGGTGCCCACACGAGGGTCCTAAGTGTCTGGAAAAGCGGAGAAACGTTAAAGTAAAGCAGAACTGCGAATACTAGCTAATGGAAACTGCAACACGCTTTCGCTTCAGCAGGGCTTTTCAGGCCTTAGCGTGAGGCAGGTACTCACGTCAAGTTTCCCTTTAGCTCTAGAGCCTGACAGGATGAGCTCCCACCCATACTATGGAAGCACTGTGTTTCTTTAGAGAAAACTGCTTTTTGTTCCAGAGGGCTAACTACAGTGACTAGAGGCCAGTCAAAAAGAGAGTTATTTAGGTAGCTTCAGGGCAGCATGACTAAGAGCTTTTAATATGGGAAAGCAAGGCTTGTGCCATCAGGTCTTCTTTGCAGGTGAACAATCAGCCTGAAGTCTTCTGATTTCTAACAAGTCAAAAGAGACTCTAGCTCTACCCTGGTCCCTTGCCTGAATCAACTTTTCTTCACAAAGTGTTCTACATATAGCGAACTCCCTCAAATTTGAAATGCTCTATGTAGGCTATCGGGCTAGAATAGGCTAAAGCCTATTCTAAAATCCTGCAGTGTAACAGGAAAACTGTGGTTTCGTTGCAGTAGGATGCAAGCCTCCTTTCTACTGTAGGTATGGGGTCCTTGGGTGTGAGTTCCTGGAAGAAAGGCGAAGCAGATTGTGTTTCTAAGAGCAGCTCAAAATCGGACAATGAGGCAGACTCCATGGCATGTAGGACGTGAGAGAACAGAATCCCTGGAGCTGTTGGTGTGCTGAGGACATCTAGCTTTCCCAAGGAAGGGTGCAGTGTATTGCCCTACTCTCTGAACACATAGAGGGACTTGGAAAGGCTTACGGCCTGGATGTTTCTTAGAAGGGCAGTACGGCCTGCTGGTACTCACTGTATTGGTAGGCAATGGGGTGCCCACACGAGGGTCCAAAGAGTCTGGAAAACCGTAGAAACGTTAAAGTAAAGCAGAACTGCGAATACGAGCTAATGTAAACTGCAACACGCTTTCGCTTCAGCAGGGCTCTTCAGGCCTTAGCGTGAGGCAAGTACTGACGTCAAGTTTCCCTTTAGCTCTAGAGCCTGACGGGATGAGCTACCACCCATGCTATGGAAGCATCGTGCTTCGTTAGAGAAACCTTTTCGTCCAGAGTGTAACTACAGTGACTAGAGGCCAGTCAGAAATAGACGTATTTAGGTAGCTTCAGGGCAGCCTGAATAGAGCTTTTAATATGGGAAACAAGGCTTGTGCCATCAGGTCATCTTTTGCAGTGAACACGAAGTCTAAACCCTTCTGATTTCCAACAAGTCAAAAGAGACTCTAGCTACACCCTGTTCCCTTGCCTGAATCAACATTACTTCCCAAAGTGTTCTGCATGTAGCGAACTCACTCATCCTTGGAACACTTTGAGTAGGCTATCGGTCCTTAGCCTATTCAAAATCCTGCAGTGTAACAGGAAACAGTGGTTTCGTTGCAGTAGGAATGCAAGCCTCGTTTCTACTGTAGGTATGGGGTCCTTGGGTGTGAGTTCCTAGAACAGAGGTGAAGCAGATTGTGTTGCTAAGTGCAGCTCAAATGAGGACAATGAGGCAGACTTCCATGGCATGTAGGACGTGAGAGAACAGAATCCCTGGAGCTGTTGGTGTGCTGAGGACATCTACGTTCCCAAGGAAGGGTGCAGTGTATTGCCCTGCTCTCTGAATGCAGAGTGACTTGGAAAGACTTACGGCCTGGAAGTTTCTTAGAAGGGCAGTGGAACCTGCTGGTACTCACTGTATTTGTAGGCAGTGGGGTGCCCACACGAGGGTCCTAAGTGTCTGGAAAAGCAGAGAAACGTTAAAGTAAAGCAGAACTGCGAATACTAGCTAATGGAAACTGCAACACGCTTTCGCTTCAGCAGGGCTTTTCAGGCCTTAGCGTGAGGCAAGTACTCACGTCAAGTTTCCCTTTAGCTCTAGAGCCTGACAGGATGAGCTCCCACCCATACTATGGAAGCACCGTGTTTCTTTAGAGAAAACTGCTTTTTGTTCCAGAGGGCTAACTACAGTGACTAGAGGCCAGTCAAAAAGAGAGTTATTTAGGTAGCTTCAGGGCAGCATGACTAAGAGCTTTTAATATGGGAAAGCAAGGCTTGTGCCATCAGGTCTTCTTTGCAGGTGAACAATCAGCCTGAAGTCTTCTGATTTCTAACAAGTCAAAAGAGACTCTAGCTCTACCCTGGTCCCTTGCCTGAATCAACTTTTCTTCACAAAGTGTTCTCCATGTAGCGAACTCCCTCAAATTTGAAATGCTCTATGTAGGCTATCGGGCTAGAATAGGCTAAAGCCTATTCTAAAATCCTTCAGTGTAACAGGAAAACTGTGGTTTCGTTGCAGTAGGATGCAAGCCTCCTTTCTACTGTAGGTATGGGGTCCTTGGGTGTGAGTTCCTG
Source organism: Eubalaena glacialis (assembly GCF_028564815.1). Taxonomy (NCBI): domain Eukaryota; kingdom Metazoa; phylum Chordata; class Mammalia; order Artiodactyla; family Balaenidae; genus Eubalaena; species Eubalaena glacialis. The sequence continues at coordinate 41,446 of NW_026871470.1, forward strand.
GAAGAAAGGCGAAGCAGATTGTGTTTCTAAGAGCAGCTCAAAATCGGACAATGAGGCAGACTCCATGGCATGTAGGACGTGAGAGAACAGAATCCCTGGAGCTGTTGGTGTGCTGAGGACATCTAGCTTTCCCAAGGAAGGGTGCAGTGTATTGCCCTACTCTCTGAACACATAGAGGGACTTGGAAAGGCTTACGGCCTGGATGTTTCTTAGAAGGGCAGTACGGCCTGCTGGTACTCACTGTATTGGTAGGCAATGGGGTGCCCACACGAGGGTCCAAAGAGTCTGGAAAACCGTAGAAACGTTAAAGTAAAGCAGAACTGCGAATACGAGCTAATGTAAACTGCAACACGCTTTCGCTTCAGCAGGGCTCTTCAGGCCTTAGCGTGAGGCAAGTACTGACGTCAAGTTTCCCTTTAGCTCTAGAGCCTGACGGGATGAGCTACCACCCATGCTATGGAAGCATCGTGCTTCGTTAGAGAAATCTTTTCGTCCTGAGTGTAACTACAGTGACTAGAGGCCAGTCAGAAATAGACGTATTTAGGTAGCTTCAGGGCAACCTGAATAGAGCTTTTAATATGGGAAACAAGGCTTGTGCCATCAGGTCATCTTTTGCGGTGAACACGAAGTCTAAACCCATCTGATTTCCAACAAGTCAAAAGAGACTCTAGCTACACCCTGTTCCCTTGCCTGAATCAACTTTTCTTCCCAAAGTGTTCTGCATGTAGCGAACTCACTCATCCTTGGAACACTCTAAGTAGGCTATCGGTCCTTAGCCTATTCAAAATACTGCAGTGTAACAGGAACAACTGTGCTTTGGTTGCAGTAGGAACGCAAGCCTCCTTTCTCCTGTAGGTATGGGGTCCTTGAGTGTGAGTTCCTAGAAGAAAGGCGAATCAGATTGTGTTGCTAAGTGCAGCTCAAATGAGGACAATGAGGCAGACTTCCATGGCATGTAGGACGTGAGAGAACAGAATCCCTGGAGCTGTTGGTGTGCTGAGGACATCTAGCTTTCCCAAGGAAGGGTGCAGTGTATTGCCCTGCTCTCTGAATGCAGAGTGACTTGGAAAGACTTACGGCCTGGAAGTTTCTTAGAAGGGCAGTGGAACCTGCTGGTACTCACTGTATTTGTAGGCAGTGGGGTGCCCACACGAGGGTCCTAAGTGTCTGGAAAAGCGGAGAAACGTTAAAGTAAAGCAGAACTGCGAATACTAGCTAATGGAAACTGCAACACGCTTTCGCTTCAGCAGGGCTTTTCAGGCCTTAGCGTGAGGCAAGTACTCACGTCAAGTTTCCCTTTAGCTCTAGAGCCTGACAGGATGAGCTCCCACCCATACTATGGAAGCACCGTGTTTCTTTAGAGAAAACTGCTTTTTGTTCCAGAGGGCTAACTACAGTGACTAGAGGCCAGTCAAAAAGAGAGTTATTTAGGTAGCTTCAGGGCAGCATGACTAAGAGCTTTTAATATGGGAAAGCAAGGCTTGTGCCATCAGGTCTTCTTTGCAGGTGAACAATCAGCCTGAAGTCTTCTGATTTCTAACAAGTCAAAAGAGACTCTAGCTCTACCCTGGTCCCTTGCCTGAATCAACTTTTCTTCACAAAGTGTTCTCCATGTAGCGAACTCCCTCAAATTTGAAATGCTCTATGTAGGCTATCGGGCTAGAATAGGCTAAAGCCTATTCTAAAATCCTGCAGTGTAACAGGAAAACTGTGGTTTCGTTGCAGTAGGATGCAAACCTCCTTTCTACTGTAGGTATGGGGTCCTTGGGTGTGAGTTCCTGGAAGAAAGGCGAAGCAGATTGTGTTTCTAAGAGCAGCTCAAAATCGGACAATGAGGCAGACTCCATGGCATGTAGGACGTGAGAGAACAGAATCCCTGGAGCTGTTGGTGTGCTGAGGACATCTAGCTTTCCCAAGGAAGGGTGCAGTGTATTGCCCTACTCTCTGAACACATAGAGGGACTTGGAAAGGCTTACGGCCTGGATGTTTCTTAGAAGGGCAGTACGGCCTGCTGGTACTCACTGTATTGGTAGGCAATGGGGTGCCCACACGAGGGTCCAAAGAGTCTGGAAAACCGTAGAAACGTTAAAGTAAAGCAGAACTGCGAATACGAGCTAATGTAAACTGCAACACGCTTTCGCTTCAGCAGGGCTCTTCAGGCCTTAGCGTGAGGCAAGTACTCACGTCAAGTTTCCCTTTAGCTCTAGAGCCTGACGGGATGAGCTACCACCCATGCTATGGAAGCATCGTGCTTCGTTAGAGAAATCTTTTCGTCCAGAGTGTAACTACAGTGACTAGAGGCCAGTCAGAAATAGACGTATTTAGGTAGCTTCAGGGCAGCCTGAATAGAGCTTTTAATATGGGAAACAAGGCTTGTGCCATCAGGTCATCTTTTGCGGTGAACACGAAGTCTAAACCCATCTGATTTCCAACAAGTCAAAAGAGACTCTAGCTACACCCTGTTCCCTTGCCTGAATCAACTTTTCTTCCCAAAGTGTTCTGCATGTAGCGAACTCACTCATCCTTGGAACACTCTAAGTAGGCTATCGGTCCTTAGCCTATTCAAAATACTGCAGTGTAACAGGAACAACTGTGCTTTGGTTGCAGTAGGAACGCAAGCCTCCTTTCTCCTGTAGGTATGGGGTCCTTGAGTGTGAGTTCCTAGAAGAAAGGCGAATCAGATTGTGTTGCTAAGTGCAGCTCAAATGAGGACAATGAGGCAGACTTCCATGGCATGTAGGACGTGAGAGAACAGAATCCCTGGAGCTGTTGGTGTGCTGAGGACATCTAGCTTTCCCAAGGAAGGGTGCAGTGTATTGCCCTGCTCTCTGAATGCAGAGTGACTTGGAAAGACTTACGGCCTGGAAGTTTCTTAGAAGGGCAGTGGAACCTGCTGGTACTCACTGTATTTGTAGGCAGTGGGGTGCCCACACGAGGGTCCTAAGTGTCTGGAAAAGCGGAGAAACGTTAAAGTAAAGCAGAACTGCGAATACTAGCTAATGGAAACTGCAACACGCTTTCGCTTCAGCAGGGCTTTTCAGGCCTTAGCGTGAGGCAAGTATTCACGTCAAGTTTCCCTTTAGCTCTAGAGCCTGACAGGATGAGCTCCCACCCATACTATGGAAGCACCGTGTTTCTTTAGAGAAAACTGCTTTTTGTTCCAGAGGGCTAACTACAGTGACTAGAGGCCAGTCAAAAAGAGAGTTATTTAGGTAGCTTCAGGGCAGCATGACTAAGAGCTTTTAATATGGGAAAGCAAGGCTTGTGCCATCAGGTCTTCTTTGCAGGTGAACGAACAATCAGCCTGAAGTCTTCTGATTTCTAACAAGTCAAAAGAGACTCTAGCTCTACCCTGGTCCCTTGCCTGAATCAACTTTTCTTCACAAAGTGTTCTCCATGTAGCGAACTCCCTCAAATTTGAAATGCTCTATGTAGGCTATCGGGCTAGAATAGGCTAAAGCCTATTCTAAAATCCTGCAGTGTAACAGGAAAACTGTGGTTTCGTTGCAGTAGGATGCAAGCCTCCTTTCTACTGTAGGTATGGGGTCCTTGGGTGTGAGTTCCTGGAAGAAAGGCGAAGCAGATTGTGTTTCTAAGAGCAGCTCAAAATCGGACAATGAGGCAGACTCCATGGCATGTAGGACGTGAGAGAACAGAATCCCTGGAGCTGTTGGTGTGCTGAGGACATCTAGCTTTCCCAAGGAAGGTTGCAGTGTATTGCCCTACTCTCTGAACACATAGAGGGACTTGGAAAGGCTTACGGCCTGGATGTTTCCCAGAAGGGCAGTACGGCCTGCTGGTACTCACTGTATTGGTAGGCAATGGGGTGCCCACACGAGGGTCCAAAGAGTCTGGAAAACCGTAGAAACGTTAAAGTAAAGCAGAACTGCGAATACGAGCTAATGTAAACTGCAACACGCTTTCGCTTCAGCAGGGCTCTTCAGGCCTTAGCGTGAGGCAAGTACTGACGTCAAGTTTCCCTTTAGCTCTAGAGCCTGACGGGATGAGCTACCACCCATGCTATGGAAGCATCGTGCTTCGTTAGAGAAACCTTTTCGTCCAGAGTGTAACTACAGTGACTAGAGGCCAGTCAGAAATAGACGTATTTAGGTAGCTTCAGGGCAGCCTGAATAGAGCTTTTAATATGGGAAACAAGGCTTGTGCCATCAGGTCATCTTTTGCGGTGAACACGAAGTCTAAACCCATCTGATTTCCAACAAGTCAAAAGAGACTCTAGCTACACCCTGTTCCCTTGCCTGAATCAACTTTTCTTCCCAAAGTGTTCTGCATGTAGCGAACTCACTCATCCTTGGAACACTCTAAGTAGGCTATCGGTCCTTAGCCTATTCAAAATACTGCAGTGTAACAGGAACAACTGTGCTTTGGTTGCAGTAGGAACGCAAGCCTCCTTTCTCCTGTAGGTATGGGGTCCTTGAGTGTGAGTTCCTAGAAGAAAGGCGAATCAGATTGTGTTGCTAAGTGCAGCTCAAATGAGGACAATGAGGCAGACTTCCATGGCATGTAGGACGTGAGAGAACAGAATCCCTGGAGCTGTTGGTGTGCTGAGGACATCTAGCGTTCCCAAGGAAGGGTGCAGTGTATTGCCCTGCTCTCTGAATGCAGAGTGACTTGGAAAGACTTACGGCCTGGAAGTTTCTTAGAAGGGCAGTGGAACCTGCTGGTACTCACTGTATTTGTAGGCAGTGGGGTGCCCACACGAGGGTCCTAAGTGTCTGGAAAAGCGGAGAAACGTTAAAGTAAAGCAGAACTGCGAATACTAGCTAATGGAAACTGCAACACGCTTTCGCTTCAGCAGGGCTTTTCAGGCCTTAGCGTGAGGCAAGTACTCACGTCAAGTTTCCCTTTAGCTCTAGAGCCTGACAGGATGAGCTCCCACCCATACTATGGAAGCACCGTGTTTCTTTAGAGAAAACTGCTTTTTGTTCCAGAGGGCTAACTACAGTGACTAGAGGCCAGTCAAAAAGAGAGTTATTTAGGTAGCTTCAGGGCAGCATGACTAAGAGCTTTTAATATGGGAAAGCAAGGCTTGTGCCATCAGGTCTTCTTTGCAGGTGAACGAACAATCAGCCTGAAGTCTTCTGATTTCTAACAAGTCAAAAGAGACTCTAGCTCTACCCTGGTCCCTTGCCTGAATCAACTTTTCTTCACAAAGTGTTCTCCATGTAGCGAACTCCCTCAAATTTGAAATGCTCTATGTAGGCTATCGGGCTAGAATAGGCTAAAGCCTATTCTAAAATCCTGCAGTGTAACAGGAAAACTGTGGTTTCGTTGCAGTAGGATGCAAGCCTCCTTTCTACTGTAGGTATGGGGTCCTTGGGTGTGAGTTCCTGGAAGAAAGGCGAAGCAGATTGTGTTTCTAAGAGCAGCTCAAAATCGGACAATGAGGCAGACTCCATGGCATGTAGGACGTGAGAGAACAGAATCCCTGGAGCTGTTGGTGTGCTGAGGACATCTAGCTTTCCCAAGGAAGGGTGCAGTGTATTGCCCTACTCTCTGAACACATAGAGGGACTTGGAAAGGCTTACGGCCTGGATGTTTCTTAGAAGGGCAGTACGGCCTGCTGGTACTCACTGTATTGGTAGGCAATGGGGTGCCCACACGAGGGTCCAAAGAGTCTGGAAAACCGTAGAAACGTTAAAGCAGAACTGCGAATACGAGCTAATGTAAACTGCAACACGCTTTCGCTTCAGCAGGGCTCTTCAGGCCTTAGCGTGAGGCAAGTACTGACGTCAAGTTTCCCTTTAGCTCTAGAGCCTGACGGGATGAGCTACCACCCATGCTATGGAAGCATCGTGCTTCGTTAGAGAAATCTTTTCGTCCTGAGTGTAACTACAGTGACTAGAGGCCAGTCAGAAATAGACGTATTTAGGTAGCTTCAGGGCAGCATGACTAAGAGCTTTTAAGAAGGGAAAGCAAGGCTCGTGCCATCAGGTTTCTTTGCCGGTGAACCATCAGCCTGAAGCCTTCTGATTTCTAACAAGTCAAAAGAGACTCTAGCTCTACCCTTGTCCCTTGCCTGAATCAACTTTTCTTCACAAAGTGTTCTACATGTAGCGAACTGCCTCAAATTTGAAATGCTCTATGTAGGCTATCGGTCCTTAGGCTATTCTAAAATCCTGCAGGGTAACAGGAACAACTGTGCTTTGGTTGCAGAAGGAAAGCAAGCCTCCTTTCTCCTGTAGGTATGGGGTCCTTGAGTGTGAGTTCCTAGAAGAAAGGCGAATCAGATTGTGTTGCTAAGTGCAGCTCAAATGAGGACAATGAGGCAGACTTCCATGGCATGTAGGACGTGAGAGAACAGAATCCCTGGAGCTGTTGGTGTGCTGAGGACATCTAGCTTTCCCAAGGAAGGGTGCAGTGTATTGCCCTGCTCTCTGAATGCAGAGTGACTTGGAAAGACTTACGGCCTGGAAGTTTCTTAGAAGGGCAGTGGAACCTGCTGGTACTCACTGTATTTGTAGGCAGTGGGGTGCCCACACGAGGGTCCTAAGTGTCTGGAAAAGCGGAGAAACGTTAAAGTAAAGCAGAACTGCGAATACTAGCTAATGGAAACTGCAACACGCTTTCGCTTCAGCAGGGCTTTTCAGGCCTTAGCGTGAGGCAGGTACTCACGTCAAGTTTCCCTTTAGCTCTAGAGCCTGACAGGATGAGCTCCCACCCATACTATGGAAGCACCGTGTTTCTTTAGAGAAAACTGCTTTTTGTTCCAGAGGGCTAACTACAGTGACTAGAGGCCAGTCAAAAAGAGAGTTATTTAGGTAGCTTCAGGGCAGCATGACTAAGAGCTTTTAATATGGGAAAGCAAGGCTTGTGCCATCAGGTCTTCTTTGCAGGTGAACGAACAATCAGCCTGAAGTCTTCTGATTTCTAACAAGTCAAAAGAGACTCTAGCTCTACCCTGGTCCCTTGCCTGAATCAACTTTTCTTCACAAAGTGTTCTCCATGTAGCGAACTCCCTCAAATTTGAAATGCTCTATGTAGGCTATCGGGCTAGAATAGGCTAAAGCCTATTCTAAAATCCTGCAGTGTAACAGGAAAACTGTGGTTTCGTTGCAGTAGGATGCAAGCCTCCTTTCTACTGTAGGTATGGGGTCCTTGGGTGTGAGTTCCTGGAAGAAAGGCGAAGCAGATTGTGTTTCTAAGAGCAGCTCAAAATCGGACAATGAGGCAGACTCCATGGCATGTAGGACGTGAGAGAACAGAATCCCTGGAGCTGTTGGTGTGCTGAGGACATCTAGCTTTCCCAAGGAAGGGTGCAGTGTATTGCCCTACTCTCTGAACACATAGAGGGACTTGGAAAGGCTTACGGCCTGGATGTTTCTTAGAAGGGCAGTACGGCCTGCTGGTACTCACTGTATTGGTAGGCAATGGGGTGCCCACACGAGGGTCCAAAGAGTCTGGAAAACCGTAGAAACGTTAAAGTAAAGCAGAACTGCGAATACGAGCTAATGGAAACTGCAACACGCTTTCGCTTCAGCAGGGCTCTTCAGGCCTTAGCGTGAGGCAAGTACTGACGTCAAGTTTCCCTTTAGCTCTAGAGCCTGACGGGATGAGCTACCACCCATGCTATGGAAGCATCGTGCTTCGTTAGAGAAACCTTTTCGTCCAGAGTGTAACTACAGTGACTAGAGGCCAGTCAGAAATAGACGTATTTAGGTAGCTTCAGGGCAGCATGAATAGAGCTTTTAATATGGGAAACAAGGCTTGTGCCATCAGGTCATCTTTTGCGGTGAACACGAAGTCTAAACCCATCTGATTTCCAACAAGTCAAAAGAGACTCTAGCTACACCCTGTTCCCTTGCCTGAATCAACTTTTCTTCCCAAAGTGTTCTGCATGTAGCGAACTCACTCATCCTTGGAACACTCTAAGTAGGCTATCGGTCCTTAGCCTATTCAAAATACTGCAGTGTAACAGGAACAACTGTGCTTTGGTTGCAGTAGGAATGCAAGCCTCCTTTCTCCTGTAGGTATGGGGTCCTTGAGTGTGAGTTCCTAGAAGAAAGGCGAATCAGATTGTGTTGCTAAGTGCAGCTCAAATGAGGACAATGAGGCAGACTTCCATGGCATGTAGGACGTGAGAGAACAGAATCCCTGGAGCTGTTGGTGTGCTGAGGACATCTAGCGTTCCCAAGGAAGGGTGCAGTGTATTGCCCTGCTCTCTGAATGCAGAGTGACTTGGAAAGACTTACGGCCTGGAAGTTTCTTAGAAGGGCAGTGGAACCTGCTGGTACTCACTGTATTTGTAGGCAGTGGGGTGCCCACACGAGGGTCCTAAGTGTCTGGAAAAGCGGAGAAACGTTAAAGTAAAGCAGAACTGCGAATACTAGCTAATGGAAACTGCAACACGCTTTCGCTTCAGCAGGGCTTTTCAGGCCTTAGCGTGAGGCAAGTACTCACGTCAAGTTTCCCTTTAGCTCTAGAGCCTGACAGGATGAGCTCCCACCCATACTATGGAAGCACCGTGTTTCTTTAGAGAAAACTGCTTTTTGTTCCAGAGGGCTAACTACAGTGACTAGAGGCCAGTCAAAAAGAGAGTTATTTAGGTAGCTTCAGGGCAGCATGACTAAGAGCTTTTAATATGGGAAAGCAAGGCTTGTGCCATCAGGTCTTCTTTGCAGGTGAACGAACAATCAGCCTGAAGTCTTCTGATTTCTAACAAGTCAAAAGAGACTCTAGCTCTACCCTGGTCCCTTGCCTGAATCAACTTTTCTTCACAAAGTGTTCTCCATGTAGCGAACTCCCTCAAATTTGAAATGCTCTATGTAGGCTATCGGGCTAGAATAGGCTAAAGCCTATTCTAAAATCCTGCAGTGTAACAGGAAAACTGTGGTTTCGTTGCAGTAGGATGCAAGCCTCCTTTCTACTGTAGGTATGGGGTCCTTGGGTGTGAGTTCCTGGAAGAAAGGCGAAGCAGATTGTGTTTCTAAGAGCAGCTCAAAATCGGACAATGAGGCAGACTCCATGGCATGTAGGACGTGAGAGAACAGAATCCCTGGAGCTGTTGGTGTGCTGAGGACATCTAGCTTTCCCAAGGAAGGGTGCAGTGTATTGCCCTACTCTCTGAACACATAGAGGGACTTGGAAAGGCTTACGGCCTGGATGTTTCTTAGAAGGGCAGTACGGCCTGCTGGTACTCACTGTATTGGTAGGCAATGGGGTGCCCACACGAGGGTCCAAAGAGTCTGGAAAACCGTAGAAACGTTAAAGCAGAACTGCGAATACGAGCTAATGTAAACTGCAACACGCTTTCGCTTCAGCAGGGCTCTTCAGGCCTTAGCGTGAGGCAAGTACTGACGTCAAGTTTCCCTTTAGCTCTAGAGCCTGACGGGATGAGCTACCACCCATGCTATGGAAGCATCGTGCTTCGTTAGAGAAATCTTTTCGTCCTGAGTGTAACTACAGTGACTAGAGGCCAGTCAGAAATAGACGTATTTAGGTAGCTTCAGGGCAGCATGACTAAGAGCTTTTAAGAAGGGAAAGCAAGGCTCGTGCCATCAGGTTTCTTTGCCGGTGAACCATCAGCCTGAAGCCTTCTGATTTCTAACAAGTCAAAAGAGACTCTAGCTCTACCCTTGTCCCTTGCCTGAATCAACTTTTCTTCACAAAGTGTTCTACATGTAGCGAACTGCCTCAAATTTGAAATGCTCTATGTAGGCTATCGGTCCTTAGGCTATTCTAAAATCCTGCAGGGTAACAGGAACAACTGTGCTTTGGTTGCAGAAGGAAAGCAAGCCTCCTTTCTCCTGTAGGTATGGGGTCCTTGAGTGTGAGTTCCTAGAAGAAAGGCGAATCAGATTGTGTTGCTAAGTGCAGCTCAAATGAGGACAATGAGGCAGACTTCCATGGCATGTAGGACGTGAGAGAACAGAATCCCTGGAGCTGTTGGTGTGCTGAGGACATCTAGCTTTCCCAAGGAAGGGTGCAGTGTATTGCCCTGCTCTCTGAATGCAGAGTGACTTGGAAAGACTTACGGCCTGGAAGTTTCTTAGAAGGGCAGTGGAACCTGCTGGTACTCACTGTATTTGTAGGCAGTGGGGTGCCCACACGAGGGTCCTAAGTGTCTGGAAAAGCGGAGAAACGTTAAAGTAAAGCAGAACTGCGAATACTAGCTAATGGAAACTGCAACACGCTTTCGCTTCAGCAGGGCTTTTCAGGCCTTAGCGTGAGGCAAGTACTCACGTCAAGTTTCCCTTTAGCTCTAGAGCCTGACAGGATGAGCTCCCACCCATACTATGGAAGCACCGTGTTTCTTTAGAGAAAACTGCTTTTTGTTCCAGAGGGCTAACTACAGTGACTAGAGGCCAGTCAAAAAGAGAGTTATTTAGGTAGCTTCAGGGCAGCATGACTAAGAGCTTTTAATATGGGAAAGCAAGGCTTGTGCCATCAGGTCTTCTTTGCAGGTGAACAATCAGCCTGAAGTCTTCTGATTTCTAACAAGTCAAAAGAGACTCTAGCTCTACCCTGGTCCCTTGCCTGAATCAACTTTTCTTCACAAAGTGTTCTCCATGTAGCGAACTCCCTCAAATTTGAAATGCTCTATGTAGGCTATCGGGCTAGAATAGGCTAAAGCCTATTCTAAAATCCTGCAGTGTAACAGGAAAACTGTGGTTTCGTTGCAGTAGGATGCAAGCCTCCTTTCTACTGTAGGTATGGGGTCCTTGGGTGTGAGTTCCTGGAAGAAAGGCGAAGCAGATTGTGTTTCTAAGAGCAGCTCAAAATCGGACAATGAGGCAGACTCCATGGCATGTAGGACGTGAGAGAACAGAATCCCTGGAGCTGTTGGTGTGCTGAGGACATCTAGCTTTCCCAAGGAAGGGTGCAGTGTATTGCCCTACTCTCTGAACACATAGAGGGACTTGGAAAGGCTTACGGCCTGGATGTTTCTTAGAAGGGCAGTACGGCCTGCTGGTACTCACTGTATTGGTAGGCAATGGGGTGCCCACACGAGGGTCCAAAGAGTCTGGAAAACCGTAGAAACGTTAAAGTAAAGCAGAACTGCGAATACGAGCTAATGTAAACTGCAACACGCTTTCGCTTCAGCAGGGCTCTTCAGGCCTTAGCGTGAGGCAAGTACTGACGTCAAGTTTCCCTTTAGCTCTAGAGCCTGACGGGATGAGCTACCACCCATGCTATGGAAGCATCGTGCTTCGTTAGAGAAACCTTTTCGTCCAGAGTGTAACTACAGTGACTAGAGGCCAGTCAGAAATAGACGTATTTAGGTAGCTTCAGGGCAGCATGAATAGAGCTTTTAATATGGGAAACAAGGCTTGTGCCATCAGGTCATCTTTTGCGGTGAACACGAAGTCTAAACCCATCTGATTTCCAACAAGTCAAAAGAGACTCTAGCTACACCCTGTTCCCTTGCCTGAATCAACTTTTCTTCCCAAAGTGTTCTGCATGTAGCGAACTCACTCATCCTTGGAACACTCTAAGTAGGCTATCGGTCCTTAGCCTATTCAAAATACTGCAGTGTAACAGGAACAACTGTGCTTTGGTTGCAGTAGGAACGCAAGCCTCCTTTCTCCTGTAGGTATGGGGTCCTTGAGTGTGAGTTCCTAGAAGAAAGGCGAATCAGATTGTGTTGCTAAGTGCAGCTCAAATGAGGACAATGAGGCAGACTTCCATGGCATGTAGGACGTGAGAGAACAGAATCCCTGGAGCTGTTGGTGTGCTGAGGACATCTAGCATTCCCAAGGAAGGGTGCAGTGTATTGCCCTAGTCTCTGAATACATAGAGTGACTTGGAAAGGCTTACGGCCTGGATGTTTCTTTGAAGGGCAGTGGAGCCTGCTGCTACTCACTGTATTTGTAGGCAATGGGGTGCCCACACGAGGTTCCTAAGTGTCTGGAAATGTGTAGAAACGTTAAAGTAAAGCAGAACTTCGTATACGAGCTGATGCAAACTGCAACACGCTTTCGCTTCAGCAGGGCTCCTCAGGCCTTAGCGTGAGGCAAGTACTCACGTCAAGTTTCCCTTTAGCTCTAGAGCCTGATAAGATGAGCTCCCACCCATACTATGGAAGCACCGTGTTTCCTTAGAGAAAACTGCTTTTTGTTCCAGAGGGCTAACTACAGTGACTAGAGGCCAGTCAAAAAGAGAGTTATTTAGGTAGCTTCAGGGCAGCATGACTAAGAGCTTTTAAGAAGGGAAAGCAAGGCTCGTGCCATCAGGTTTCTTTGCCGGTGAACCATCAGCCTGAAGCCTTCTGATTTCTAACAAGTCAAAAGAGACTCTAGCTCTACCCTTGTCCCTTGCCTGAATCAACTTTTCTTCACAAAGTGTGCTACATGTAGCGAACTGCCTCAAATTTGAAATGCTCTATGTAGGCTATCGGTCCTTAGGCTATTCTAAAATCCTGCAGGGTAACAGGAACAACTGTGCTTTGGTTGCAGAAGGAAAGCAAGCCTCCTTTCTCCTGTAGGTATGGGGTCCTTGAGTGTGAGTTCCTAGAAGAAAGGCGAATCAGATTGTGTTGCTAAGTGCAGCTCAAATGAGGACAATGAGGCAGACTTCCATGGCATGTAGGACGTGAGAGAACAGAATCCCTGGAGCTGTTGGTGTGCTGAGGACATCTAGCTTTCCCAAGGAAGGGTGCAGTGTATTGCCCTGCTCTCTGAATGCAGAGTGACTTGGAAAGACTTACGGCCTGGAAGTTTCTTAGAAGGGCAGTGGAACCTGCTGGTACTCACTGTATTTGTAGGCAGTGGGGTGCCCACACGAGGGTCCTAAGTGTCTGGAAAAGCGGAGAAACGTTAAAGTAAAGCAGAACTGCGAATACTAGCTAATGGAAACTGCAACACGCTTTCGCTTCAGCAGGGCTTTTCAGGCCTTAGCGTGAGGCAGGTACTCACGTCAAGTTTCCCTTTAGCTCTAGAGCCTGACAGGATGAGCTCCCACCCATACTATGGAAGCACCGTGTTTCTTTAGAGAAAACTGCTTTTTGTTCCAGAGGGCTAACTACAGTGACTAGAGGCCAGTCAAAAAGAGAGTTATTTAGGTAGCTTCAGGGCAGCATGACTAAGAGCTTTTAATATGGGAAAGCAAGGCTTGTGCCATCAGGTCTTCTTTGCAGGTGAACAATCAGCCTGAAGTCTTCTGATTTCTAACAAGTCAAAAGAGACTCTAGCTCTACCCTGGTCCCTTGCCTGAATCAACTTTTCTTCACAAAGTGTTCTCCATGTAGCGAACTCCCTCAAATTTGAAATGCTCTATGTAGGCTATCGGGCTAGAATAGGCTAAAGCCTATTCTAAAATCCTGCAGTGTAACAGGAAAACTGTGGTTTCGTTGCAGTAGGATGCAAGCCTCCTTTCTACTGTAGGTATGGGGTCCTTGGGTGTGAGTTCCTGGAAGAAAGGCGAAGCAGATTGTGTTTCTAAGAGCAGCTCAAAATCGGACAATGAGGCAGACTCCATGGCATGTAGGACGTGAGAGAACAGAATCCCTGGAGCTGTTGGTGTGCTGAGGACATCTAGCTTTCCCAAGGAAGGGTGCAGTGTATTGCCCTACTCTCTGAACACATAGAGGGACTTGGAAAGGCTTACGGCCTGGATGTTTCTTAGAAGGGCAGTACGGCCTGCTGGTACTCACTGTATTGGTAGGCAATGGGGTGCCCACACGAGGGTCCAAAGAGTCTGGAAAACCGTAGAAACGTTAAAGTAAAGCAGAACTGCGAATACGAGCTAATGGAAACTGCAACACGCTTTCGCTTCAGCAGGGCTCTTCAGGCCTTAGCGTGAGGCAAGTACTGACGTCAAGTTTCCCTTTAGCTCTAGAGCCTGACGGGATGAGCTACCACCCATGCTATGGAAGCATCGTGCTTCGTTAGAGAAACCTTTTCGTCCAGAGTGTAACTACAGTGACTAGAGGCCAGTCAGAAATAGACGTATTTAGGTAGCTTCAGGGCAGCCTGAATAGAGCTTTTAATATGGGAAACAAGGCTTGTGCCATCAGGTCATCTTTTGCGGTGAACACGAAGTCTAAACCCTTCTGATTTCCAACAAGTCAAAAGAGACTCTAGCTACACCCTGTTCCCTTGCCTGAATCAACATTACTTCCCAAAGTGTTCTGCATGTAGCGAACTCACTCATCCTTGGAACACTTTGAGTAGGCTATCGGTCCTTAGCCTATTCAAAATCCTGCAGTGTAACAGGAAACAGTGGTTTCGTTGCAGTAGGAATGCAAGCCTCGTTTCTACTGTAGGTATGGGGTCCTTGGGTGTGAGTTCCTAGAACAGAGGTGAAGCAGATTGTGTTGCTAAGTGCAGCTCAAATGAGGACAATGAGGCAGACTTCCATGGCATGTAGGACGTGAGAGAACAGAATCCCTGGAGCTGTTGGTGTGCTGAGGACATCTAGCGTTCCCAAGGAAGGGTGCAGTGTATTGCCCTGCTCTCTGAATGCAGAGTGACTTGGAAAGACTTACGGCCTGGAAGTTTCTTAGAAGGGCAGTGGAACCTGCTGGTACTCACTGTATTTGTAGGCAGTGGGGTGCCCACACGAGGGTCCTAAGTGTCTGGAAAAGCAGAGAAACGTTAAAGTAAAGCAGAACTGCGAATACTAGCTAATGGAAACTGCAACACGCTTTCGCTTCAGCAGGGCTTTTCAGGCCTTAGCGTGAGGCAAGTACTCACGTCAAGTTTCCCTTTAGCTCTAGAGCCTGACAGGATGAGCTCCCACCCATACTATGGAAGCACCGTGTTTCTTTAGAGAAAACTGCTTTTTGTTCCAGAGGGCTAACTACAGTGACTAGAGGCCAGTCAAAAAGAGAGTTATTTAGGTAGCTTCAGGGCAGCATGACTAAGAGCTTTTAATATGGGAAAGCAAGGCTTGTGCCATCAGGTCTTCTTTGCAGGTGAACAATCAGCCTGAAGTCTTCTGATTTCTAACAAGTCAAAAGAGACTCTAGCTCTACCCTGGTCCCTTGCCTGAATCAACTTTTCTTCACAAAGTGTTCTCCATGTAGCGAACTCCCTCAAATTTGAAATGCTCTATGTAGGCTATCGGGCTAGAATAGGCTAAAGCCTATTCTAAAATCCTGCAGTGTAACAGGAAAACTGTGGTTTCGTTGCAGTAGGATGCAAGCCTCCTTTCTACTGTAGGTATGGGGTCCTTGGGTGTGAGTTCCTGGAAGAAAGGCGAAGCAGATTGTGTTTCTAAGAGCAGCTCAAAATCGGACAATGAGGCAGACTCCATGGCATGTAGGACGTGAGAGAACAGAATCCCTGGAGCTGTTGGTGTGCTGAGGACATCTAGCTTTCCCAAGGAAGGGTGCAGTGTATTGCCCTACTCTCTGAACACATAGAGGGACTTGGAAAGGCTTACGGCCTGGATGTTTCTTAGAAGGGCAGTACGGCCTGCTGGTACTCACTGTATTGGTAGGCAATGGGGTGCCCACACGAGGGTCCAAAGAGTCTGGAAAACCGTAGAAACGTTAAAGTAAAGCAGAACTGCGAATACAAGCTAATGTAAACTGCAACACGCTTTCGCTTCAGCAGGGCTCTTCAGGCCTTAGCGTGAGGCAAGTACTGACGTCAAGTTTCCCTTTAGCTCTAGAGCCTGACGGGATGAGCTACCACCCATGCTATGGAAGCATCGTGCTTCGTTAGAGAAATCTTTTCGTCCTGAGTGTAACTACAGTGACTAGAGGCCAGTCAGAAATAGACGTATTTAGGTAGCTTCAGGGCAACCTGAATAGAGCTTTTAATATGGGAAACAAGGCTTGTGCCATCAGGTCATCTTTTGCGGTGAACACGAAGTCTAAACCCATCTGATTTCCAACAAGTCAAAAGAGACTCTAGCTACACCCTGTTCCCTTGCCTGAATCAACTTTTCTTCCCAAAGTGTTCTGCATGTAGCGAACTCACTCATCCTTGGAACACTCTAAGTAGGCTATCGGTCCTTAGCCTATTCAAAATACTGCAGTGTAACAGGAACAACTGTGCTTTGGTTGCAGTAGGAACGCAAGCCTCCTTTCTCCTGTAGGTATGGGGTCCTTGAGTGTGAGTTCCTAGAAGAAAGGCGAATCAGATTGTGTTGCTAAGTGCAGCTCAAATGAGGACAATGAGGCAGACTTCCATGGCATGTAGGACGTGAGAGAACAGAATCCCTGGAGCTGTTGGTGTGCTGAGGACATCTAGCTTTCCCAAGGAAGGGTGCAGTGTATTGCCCTGCTCTCTGAATGCAGAGTGACTTGGAAAGACTTACGGCCTGGAAGTTTCTTAGAAGGGCAGTGGAACCTGCTGGTACTCACTGTATTTGTAGGCAGTGGGGTGCCCACACGAGGGTCCTAAGTGTCTGGAAAAGCGGAGAAACGTTAAAGTAAAGCAGAACTGCGAATACTAGCTAATGGAAACTGCAACACGCTTTCGCTTCAGCAGGGCTTTTCAGGCCTTAGCGTGAGGCAGGTACTCACGTCAAGTTTCCCTTTAGCTCTAGAGCCTGACAGGATGAGCTCCCACCCATACTATGGAAGCACCGTGTTTCTTTAGAGAAAACTGCTTTTTGTTCCAGAGGGCTAACTACAGTGAGTAGAGGCCAGTCAAAAAGAGAGTTATTTAGGTAGCTTCAGGGCAGCATGACTAAGAGCTTTTAATATGGGAAAGCAAGGCTTGTGCCATCAGGTCTTCTTTGCCGGTGAACAATCAGCCTGAAGTCTTCTGATTTCTAACAAGTCAAAAGAGACTCTAGCTCTACCCTGGTCCCTTGCCTGAATCAACTTTTCTTCACAAAGTGTTCTCCATGTAGCGAACTCCCTCAAATTTGAAATGCTCTATGTAGGCTATCGGGCTAGAATAGGCTAAAGCCTATTCTATAATCCTGCAGTGTAACAGGAAAACTGTGGTTTCGTTGCAGTAGGATGCAAGCCTCCTTTCTACTGTAGGTATGGGGTCCTTGGGTGTGAGTTCCTGGAAGAAAGGCGAAGCAGATTGTGTTTCTAAGAGCAGCTCAAAATCGGACAATGAGGCAGACTCCATGGCATGTAGGACGTGAGAGAACAGAATCCCTGGAGCTGTTGGTGTGCTGAGGACATCTAGCTTTCCCAAGGAAGGGTGCAGTGTATTGCCCTACTCTCTGAACACATAGAGGGACTTGGAAAGGCTTACGGCCTGGATGTTTCTTAGAAGGGCAGTACGGCCTGCTGGTACTCACTGTATTGGTAGGCAATGGGGTGCCCACACGAGGGTCCAAAGAGTCTGGAAAACCGTAGAAACGTTAAAGTAAAGCAGAACTGCGAATACGAGCTAATGTAAACTGCAACACGCTTTCGCTTCAGCAGGGCTCTTCAGGCCTTAGCGTGAGGCAAGTACTGACGTCAAGTTTCCCTTTAGCTCTAGAGCCTGACGGGATGAGCTACCACCCATGCTATGGAAGCATCGTGCTTCGTTAGAGAAACCTTTTCGTCCAGAGTGTAACTACAGTGACTAGAGGCCAGTCAGAAATAGACGTATTTAGGTAGCTTCAGGGCAGCCTGAATAGAGCTTTTAATATGGGAAACAAGGCTTGTGCCATCAGGTCATCTTTTGCGGTGAACACGAAGTCTAAACCCTTCTGATTTCCAACAAGTCAAAAGAGACTCTAGCTACACCCTGTTCCCTTGCCTGAATCAACATTACTTCCCAAAGTGTTCTGCATGTAGCGAACTCACTCATCCTTGGAACACTTTGAGTAGGCTATCGGTCCTTAGCCTATTCAAAATCCTGCAGTGTAACAGGAAACAGTGGTTTCGTTGCAGTAGGAATGCAAGCCTCGTTTCTACTGTAGGTATGGGGTCCTTGGGTGTGAGTTCCTAGAACAGAGGTGAAGCAGATTGTGTTGCTAAGTGCAGCTCAAATGAGGACAATGAGGCAGACTTCCATGGCATGTAGGACGTGAGAGAACAGAATCCCTGGAGCTGTTGGTGTGCTGAGGACATCTAGCTTTCCCAAGGAAGGGTGCAGTGTATTGCCCTAGTCTCCGAATACATAGAGTGACTTGGAAAGGCTTACGGCCTGGATGTTTCTTTGAAGGGCAGTGGAGCCTGCTGCTACTCACTGTATTTGTAGGCAATGGGGTGCCCACACGAGGTTCCTAAGTGTCTGGAAATGTGTAGAAACGTTAAAGTAAAGCAGAACTTCGAATACGAGCTGATGCAAACTGCAACACGCTTTCGCTTCAGCAGGGCTCCTCAGGCCTTAGCGTGAGGCAAGTACTCACGTCAAGTTTCCCTTTAGCTCTAGAGCCTGATAAGATGAGCTCCCACCCATACTATGGAAGCACCGTGTTTCCTTAGAGAAAACTGCTTTTTGTTCCAGAGGGCTAACTACAGTGACTAGAGGCCAGTCAAAAAGAGAGTTATTTAGGTAGCTTCAGGGCAGCATGACTAAGAGCTTTTAAGAAGGGAAAGCAAGGCTCGTGCCATCAGGTTTCTTTGCCGGTGAACCATCAGCCTGAAGCCTTCTGATTTCTAACAAGTCAAAAGAGACTCTAGCTCTACCCTTGTCCCTTGCCTGAATCAACTTTTCTTCACAAAGTGTTCTACATGTAGCGAACTGCCTCATATTTGAAATGCTCTATGTAGGCTATCGGTCCTTAGGCTATTCTAAAATCCTGCAGGGTAACAGGAACAACTGTGCTTTGGTTGCAGAAGGAATGCAAGCCTCCTTTCTCCTGTAGGTATGGGGTCCTTGAGTGTGAGTTCCTAGAAGAAAGGCGAATCAGATTGTGTTGCTAAGTGCAGCTCAAATGAGGACAATGAGGCAGACTTCCATGGCATGTAGGACGTGAGAGAACAGAATCCCTGGAGCTGTTGGTGTGCTGAGGACATCTAGCGTTCCCAAGGAAGGGTGCAGTGTATTGCCCTAGTCTCTGAATACATAGAGTGACTTGGAAAGGCTTACGGCCTGGATGTTTCTTTGAAGGGCAGTGGAGCCTGCTGCTACTCACTGTATTTGTAGGCAATGGGGTGCCCACACGAGGTTCCTAAGTGTCTGGAAATGTGTAGAAACGTTAAAGTAAAGCAGAACTTCGAATACGAGCTGATGCAAACTGCAACACGCTTTCGCTTCAGCAGGGCTTTTCAGGCCTTAGCGTGAGGCAAGTACTCACGTCAAGTTTCCCTTTAGCTCTAGAGCCTGATAAGATGAACTCCCACCCATACTATGGAAGCACCGTGTTTCCTTAGAGAAAACTGCTTTTTGTTCCAGAGGGCTAACTACAGTGACTAGAGGCCAGTCAAAAAGAGAGTTATTTAGGTAGCTTCAGGGCAGCATGACTAAGAGCTTTTAATATGGGAAAGCAAGGCTTGTGCCATCAGGTCTTCTTTGCAGGTGAACAATCAGCCTGAAGTCTTCTGATTTCTAACAAGTCAAAAGAGACTCTAGCTCTACCCTGGTCCCTTGCCTGAATCAACTTTTCTTCACAAAGTGTTCTCCATGTAGCGAACTCCCTCAAATTTGAAATGCTCTATGTAGGCTATCGGGCTAGAATAGGCTAAAGCCTATTCTAAAATCCTGCAGTGTAACAGGAAAACTGTGGTTTCGTTGCAGTAGGATGCAAGCCTCCTTTCTACTGTAGGTATGGGGTCCTTGGGTGTGAGTTCCTGGAAGAAAGGCGAAGCAGATTGTGTTTCTAAGAGCAGCTCAAAATCGGACAATGAGGCAGACTCCATGGCATGTAGGACGTGAGAGAACAGAATCCCTGGAGCTGTTGGTGTGCTGAGGACATCTAGCTTTCCCAAGGAAGGGTGCAGTGTATTGCCCTACTCTCTGAACACATAGAGGGACTTGGAAAGGCTTACGGCCTGGATGTTTCTTAGAAGGGCAGTACGGCCTGCTGGTACTCACTGTATTGGTAGGCAATGGGGTGCCCACACGAGGGTCCAAAGAGTCTGGAAAACCGTAGAAACGTTAAAGTAAAGCAGAACTGCGAATACGAGCTAATGTAAACTGCAACACGCTTTCGCTTCAGCAGGGCTCTTCAGGCCTTAGCGTGAGGCAAGTACTCACGTCAAGTTTCCCTTTAGCTCTAGAGCCTGACGGGATGAGCTACCACCCATGCTATGGAAGCATCGTGCTTCGTTAGAGAAATCTTTTCGTCCTGAGTGTAACTACAGTGACTAGAGGCCAGTCAGAAATAGACGTATTTAGGTAGCTTCAGGGCAGCCTGAATAGAGCTTTTAATATGGGAAACAAGGCTTGTGCCATCAGGTCATCTTTTGCGGTGAACACGAAGTCTAAACCCATCTGATTTCCAACAAGTCAAAAGAGACTCTAGCTACACCCTGTTCCCTTGCCTGAATCAACTTTTCTTCCCAAAGTGTTCTGCATGTAGCGAACTCACTCATCCTTGGAACACTCTAAGTAGGCTATCGGTCCTTAGCCTATTCAAAATACTGCAGTGTAACAGGAACAACTGTGCTTTGGTTGCAGTAGGAACGCAAGCCTCCTTTCTCCTGTAGGTATGGGGTCCTTGAGTGTGAGTTCCTAGAAGAAAGGCGAATCAGATTGTGTTGCTAAGTGCAGCTCAAATGAGGACAATGAGGCAGACTTCCATGGCATGTAGGACGTGAGAGAACAGAATCCCTGGAGCTGTTGGTGTGCTGAGGACATCTAGCTTTCCCAAGGAAGGGTGCAGTGTATTGCCCTGCTCTCTGAATGCAGAGTGACTTGGAAAGACTTACGGCCTGGAAGTTTCTTAGAAGGGCAGTGGAACCTGCTGGTACTCACTGTATTTGTAGGCAGTGGGGTGCCCACACGAGGGTCCTAAGTGTCTGGAAAAGCGGAGAAACGTTAAAGTAAAGCAGAACTGCGAATACTAGCTAATGGAAACTGCAACACGCTTTCGCTTCAGCAGGGCTTTTCAGGCCTTAGCGTGAGGCAAGTACTCACGTCAAGTTTCCCTTTAGCTCTAGAGCCTGACAGGATGAGCTCCCACCCATACTATGGAAGCACCGTGCTTCTTTAGAGAAAACTGCTTTTTGTTCCAGAGGGCTAACTACAGTGACTAGAGGCCAGTCAAAAAGAGAGTTATTTAGGTAGCTTCAGGGCAGCATGACTAAGAGCTTTTAATATGGGAAAGCAAGGCTTGTGCCATCAGGTCTTCTTTGCAGGTGAACAATCAGCCTGAAGTCTTCTGATTTCTAACAAGTCAAAAGAGACTCTAGCTCTACCCTGGTCCCTTGCCTGAATCAACTTTTCTTCACAAAGTGTTCTCCATGTAGCGAACTCCCTCAAATTTGAAATGCTCTATGTAGGCTATCGGGCTAGAATAGGCTAAAGCCTATTCTAAAATCCTGCAGTGTAACAGGAAAACTGTGGTTTCGTTGCAGTAGGATGCAAGCCTCCTTTCTACTGTAGGTATGGGGTCCTTGGGTGTGAGTTCCTGGAAGAAAGGCGAAGCAGATTGTGTTTCTAAGAGCAGCTCAAAATCGGACAATGAGGAAGACTCCATGGCATGTAGGACGTGAGAGAACAGAATCCCTGGAGCTGTTGGTGTGCTGAGGACATCTAGCGTTCCCAAGGAAGGGTGCAGTGTATTGCCCTAGTCTCTGAATACATAGAGTGACTTGGAAAGGCTTACGGCCTGGATGTTTCTTTGAAGGGCAGTGGAGCCTGCTGCTACTCACTGTATTTGTAGGCAATGGGTGCCCACACGAGGTTCCTAAGTGTCTGGAAATGTGTAGAAACGTTAAAGTAAAGCAGAACTTCGAATACGAGCTGATGCAAACTGCAACACGCTTTCGCTTCAGCAGGGCTCCTCAGGCCTTAGCGTGAGGCAAGTACTCACGTCAAGTTTCCCTTTAGCTCTAGAGCCTGATAAGATGAACTCCCACCCATACTATGGAAGCACCGTGTTTCCTTAGAGAAAACTGCTTTTTGTTCCAGAGGGCTAACTACAGTGACTAGAGGCCAGTCAAAAAGAGAGTTATTTAGGTAGCTTCAGGGCAGCATGACTAAGAGCTTTTAATATGGGAAAGCAAGGCTTGTGCCATCAGGTCTTCTTTGCAGGTGAACAATCAGCCTGAAGTCTTCTGATTTCTAACAAGTCAAAAGAGACTCTAGCTCTACCCTGGTCCCTTGCCTGAATCAACTTTTCTTCACAAAGTGTTCTCCATGTAGCGAACTCCCTCAAATTTGAAATGCTCTATGTAGGCTATCGGGCTAGAATAGGCTAAAGCCTATTCTAAAATCCTGCAGTGTAACAGGAAAACTGTGGTTTCGTTGCAGTAGGATGCAAGCCTCCTTTCTACTGTAGGTATGGGGTCCTTGGGTGTGAGTTCCTGGAAGAAAGGCGAAGCAGATTGTGTTTCTAAGAGCAGCTCAAAATCGGACAATGAGGCAGACTCCATGGCATGTAGGACGTGAGAGAACAGAATCCCTGGAGCTGTTGGTGTGCTGAGGACATCTAGCTTTCCCAAGGAAGGGTGCAGTGTATTGCCCTACTCTCTGAACACATAGAGTGACTTGGAAAGGCTTACGGCCTGGATGTTTCTTAGAAGGGCAGTACGGCCTGCTGGTACTCACTGTATTGGTAGGCAATGGGGTGCCCACACGAGGGTCCAAAGAGTCTGGAAAACCGTAGAAACGTTAAAGTAAAGCAGAACTGCGAATACGAGCTAATGTAAACTGCAACACGCTTTCGCTTCAGCAGGGCTCTTCAGGCCTTAGCGTGGGGCAAGTACTGACGTCAAGTTTCCCTTTAGCTCTAGAGCCTGACGGGATGAGCTACCACCCATGCTATGGAAGCATCGCGCTTCGTTAGAGAAATCTTTTCGTCCTGAGTGTAACTACAGTGACTAGAGGCCAGTCAGAAATAGACGTATTTAGGTAGCTTCAGGGCAGCCTGAATAGAGCTTTTAATATGGGAAACAAGGCTTGTGCCATCAGGTCATCTTTTGCGGTGAACACGAAGTCTAAACCCATCTGATTTCCAACAAGTCAAAAGAGACTCTAGCTACACCCTGTTCCCTTGCCTGAATCAACTTTTCTTCCCAAAGTGTTCTGCATGTAGCGAACTCACTCATCCTTGGAACACTCTAAGTAGGCTATCGGTCCTTAGCCTATTCAAAATACTGCAGTGTAACAGGAACAACTGTGCTTTGGTTGCAGTAGGAACGCAAGCCTCCTTTCTCCTGTAGGTATGGGGTCCTTGAGTGTGAGTTCCTAGAAGAAAGGCGAATCAGATTGTGTTGCTAAGTGCAGCTCAAATGAGGACAATGAGGCAGACTTCCATGGCATGTAGGACGTGAGAGAACAGAATCCCTGGAGCTGTTGGTGTGCTGAGGACATCTAGCTTTCCCAAGGAAGGGTGCAGTGTATTGCCCTGCTCTCTGAATGCAGAGTGACTTGGAAAGACTTACGGCCTGGAAGTTTCTTAGAAGGGCAGTGGAACCTGCTGGTACTCACTGTATTTGTAGGCAGTGGGGTGCCCACACGAGGGTCCTAAGTGTCTGGAAAAGCGGAGAAACGTTAAAGTAAAGCAGAACTGCGAATACTAGCTAATGGAAACTGCAACACGCTTTCGCTTCAGCAGGGCTTTTCAGGCCTTAGCGTGAGGCAAGTACTCACGTCAAGTTTCCCTTTAGCTCTAGAGCCTGACAGGATGAGCTCCCACCCATACTATGGAAGCACCGTGTTTCTTTAGAGAAAACTGCTTTTTGTTCCAGAGGGCTAACTACAGTGACTAGAGGCCAGTCAAAAAGAGAGTTATTTAGGTAGCTTCAGGGCAGCATGACTAAGAGCTTTTAATATGGGAAAGCAAGGCTTGTGCCATCAGGTCTTCTTTGCAGGTGAACGAACAATCAGCCTGAAGTCTTCTGATTTCTAACAAGTCAAAAGAGACTCTAGCTCTACCCTGGTCCCTTGCCTGAATCAACTTTTCTTCACAAAGTGTTCTCCATGTAGCGAACTCCCTCAAATTTGAAATGCTCTATGTAGGCTATCGGGCTAGAATAGGCTAAAGCCTATTCTAAAATCCTGCAGTGTAACAGGAAAACTGTGGTTTCGTTGCAGTAGGATGCAAGCCTCCTTTCTACTGTAGGTATGGGGTCCTTGGGTGTGAGTTCCTGGAAGAAAGGCGAAGCAGATTGTGTTTCTAAGAGCAGCTCAAAATCGGACAATGAGGCAGACTCCATGGCATGTAGGACGTGAGAGAACAGAATCCCTGGAGCTGTTGGTGTGCTGAGGACATCTAGCTTTCCCAAGGAAGGGTGCAGTGTATTGCCCTACTCTCTGAACACATAGAGTGACTTGGAAAGGCTTACGGCCTGGATGTTTCTTAGAAGGGCAGTACGGCCTGCTGGTACTCACTGTATTGGTAGGCAATGGGGTGCCCACACGAGGGTCCAAAGAGTCTGGAAAACCGTAGAAACGTTAAAGTAAAGCAGAACTGCGAATACGAGCTAATGTAAACTGCAACACGCTTTCGCTTCAGCAGGGCTCTTCAGGCCTTAGCGTGAGGCAAGTACTGACGTCAAGTTTCCCTTTAGCTCTAGAGCCTGACGGGATGAGCTACCACCCATGCTATGGAAGCATCGTGCTTCGTTAGAGAAATCTTTTCGTCCTGAGTGTAACTACAGTGACTAGAGGCCAGTCAGAAATAGACGTATTTAGGTAGCTTCAGGGCAGCCTGAATAGAGCTTTTAATATGGGAAACAAGGCTTGTGCCATCAGGTCATCTTTTGCGGTGAACACGAAGTCTAAACCCATCTGATTTCCAACAAGTCAAAAGAGACTCTAGCTACACCCTGTTCCCTTGCCTGAATCAACTTTTCTTCCCAAAGTGTTCTGCATGTAGCGAACTCACTCATCCTTGGAACACTCTAAGTAGGCTATCGGTCCTTAGCCTATTCAAAATACTGCAGTGTAACAGGAACAACTGTGCTTTGGTTGCAGTAGGAACGCAAGCCTCCTTTCTCCTGTAGGTATGGGGTCCTTGAGTGTGAGTTCCTAGAAGAAAGGCGAATCAGATTGTGTTGCTAAGTGCAGCTCAAATGAGGACAATGAGGCAGACTTCCATGGCATGTAGGACGTGAGAGAACAGAATCCCTGGAGCTGTTGGTGTGCTGAGGACATCTAGCTTTCCCAAGGAAGGGTGCAGTGTATTGCCCTGCTCTCTGAATGCAGAGTGACTTGGAAAGACTTACGGCCTGGAAGTTTCTTAGAAGGGCAGTGGAACCTGCTGGTACTCACTGTATTTGTAGGCAGTGGGGTGCCCACACGAGGGTCCTAAGTGTCTGGAAAAGTGGAGAAACGTTAAAGTAAAGCAGAACTGCGAATACTAGCTAATGGAAACTGCAACACGCTTTCGCTTCAGCAGGGCTTTTCAGGCCTTAGCGTGAGGCAAGTACTCACGTCAAGTTTCCCTTTAGCTCTAGAGCCTGACAGGATGAGCTCCCACCCATACTATGGAAGCACCGTGTTTCTTTAGAGAAAACTGCTTTTTGTTCCAGAGGGCTAACTACAGTGACTAGAGGCCAGTCAAAAAGAGAGTTATTTAGGTAGCTTCAGGGCAGCATGACTAAGAGCTTTTAATATGGGAAAGCAAGGCTTGTGCCATCAGGTTTTCTTTGCAGGTGAACAATCAGCCTGAAGTCTTCTGATTTCTAACAAGTCAAAAGAGACTCTAGCTCTACCCTGGTCCCTTGCCTGAATCAACTTTTCTTCACAAAGTGTTCTCCATGTAGCGAACTCCCTCAAATTTGAAATGCTCTATGTAGGCTATCGGGCTAGAATAGGCTAAAGCCTATTCTAAAATCCTGCAGTGTAACAGGAAAACTGTGGTTTCGTTGCAGTAGGATGCAAGCCTCCTTTCTACTGTAGGTATGGGGTCCTTGGGTGTGAGTTCCTGGAAGAAAGGCGAAGCAGATTGTGTTTCTAAGAGCAGCTCAAAATCGGACAATGAGGCAGACTCCATGGCATGTAGGACGTGAGAGAACAGAATCCCTGGAGCTGTTGGTGTGCTGAGGACATCTAGCTTTCCCAAGGAAGGGTGCAGTGTATTGCCCTACTCTCTGAACACATAGAGTGACTTGGAAAGGCTTACGGCCTGGATGTTTCTTAGAAGGGCAGTACGGCCTGCTGGTACTCACTGTATTGGTAGGCAATGGGGTGCCCACACGAGGGTCCAAAGAGTCTGGAAAACCGTAGAAACGTTAAAGTAAAGCAGAACTGCGAATACGAGCTAATGTAAACTGCAACACGCTTTCGCTTCAGCAGGGCTCTTCAGGCCTTAGCGTGAGGCAAGTACTCACGTCAAGTTTCCCTTTAGCTCTAGAGCCTGACGGGATGAGCTACCACCCATGCTATGGAAGCATCGTGCTTCGTTAGAGAAATCTTTTCGTCCTGAGTGTAACTACAGTGACTAGAGGCCAGTCAGAAATAGACGTATTTAGGTAGCTTCAGGGCAGCCTGAATAGAGCTTTTAATATGGGAAACAAGGCTTGTGCCATCAGGTCATCTTTTGTGGTGAACACGAAGTCTAAACCCATCTGATTTCCAACAAGTCAAAAGAGACTCTAGCTACACCCTGTTCCCTTGCCTGAATCAACTTTTCTTCCCAAAGTGTTCTGCATGTAGCGAACTCACTCATCCTTGGAACACTCTAAGTAGGCTATCGGTCCTTAGCCTATTCAAAATACTGCAGTGTAACAGGAACAACTGTGCTTTGGTTGCAGTAGGAACGCAAGCCTCCTTTCTCCTGTAGGTATGGGGTCCTTGAGTGTGAGTTCCTAGAAGAAAGGCGAATCAGATTGTGTTGCTAAGTGCAGCTCAAATGAGGACAATGAGGCAGACTTCCATGGCATGTAGGACGTGAGAGAACAGAATCCCTGGAGCTGTTGGTGTGCTGAGGACATCTAGCTTTCCCAAGGAAGGGTGCAGTGTATTGCCCTGCTCTCTGAATGCAGAGTGACTTGGAAAGACTTACGGCCTGGAAGTTTCTTAGAAGGGCAGTGGAACCTGCTGGTACTCACTGTATTTGTAGGCAGTGGGGTGCCCACACGAGGGTCCTAAGTGTCTGGAAAAGTGGAGAAACGTTAAAGTAAAGCAGAACTGCGAATACTAGCTAATGGAAACTGCAACACGCTTTCGCTTCAGCAGGGCTTTTCAGGCCTTAGCGTGAGGCAAGTACTCACGTCAAGTTTCCCTTTAGCTCTAGAGCCTGACAGGATGAGCTCCCACCCATACTATGGAAGCACCGTGTTTCTTTAGAGAAAACTGCTTTTTGTTCCAGAGGGCTAACTACAGTGACTAGAGGCCAGTCAAAAAGAGAGTTATTTAGGTAGCTTCAGGGCAGCATGACTAAGAGCTTTTAATATGGGAAAGCAAGGCTTGTGCCATCAGGTTTTCTTTGCAGGTGAACAATCAGCCTGAAGTCTTCTGATTTCTAACAAGTCAAAAGAGACTCTAGCTCTACCCTGGTCCCTTGCCTGAATCAACTTTTCTTCACAAAGTGTTCTCCATGTAGCGAACTCCCTCAAATTTGAAATGCTCTATGTAGGCTATCGGGCTAGAATAGGCTAAAGCCTATTCTAAAATCCTGCAGTGTAACAGGAAAAGTGTGGTTTCATTGCAGTAGGATGCAAGCCTCCTTTCTACTGTAGGTATGGGGTCCTTGGGTGTGAGTTCCTGGAAGAAAGGCGAAGCAGATTGTGTTTCTAAGAGCAGCTCAAAATCGGACAATGAGGCAGACTCCATGGCATGTAGGACGTGAGAGAACAGAATCCCTGGAGCTGTTGGTGTGCTGAGGACATCTAGCTTTCCCAAGGAAGGTTGCAGTGTATTGCCCTACTCTCTGAACACATAGAGGGACTTGGAAAGGCTTACGGCCTGGATGTTTCTTAGAAGGGCAGTACGGCCTGCTGGTACTCACTGTATTGGTAGGCAATGGGGTGCCCACACGAGGGTCCAAAGAGTCTGGAAAACCGTAGAAACGTTAAAGTAAAGCAGAACTGCGAATACGAGCTAATGTAAACTGCAACACGCTTTCGCTTCAGCAGGGCTCTTCAGGCCTTAGCGTGAGGCAAGTACTGACGTCAAGTTTCCCTTTAGCTCTAGAGCCTGACGGGATGAGCTACCACCCATGCTATGGAAGCATCGTGCTTCGTTAGAGAAATCTTTTCGTCCTGAGTGTAACTACAGTGACTAGAGGCCAGTCAGAAATAGACGTATTTAGGTAGCTTCAGGGCAACCTGAATAGAGCTTTTAATATGGGAAACAAGGCTTGTGCCATCAGGTCATCTTTTGCGGTGAACACGAAGTCTAAACCCATCTGATTTCCAACAAGTCAAAAGAAACTCTAGCTACACCCTGTTCCCTTGCCTGAATCAACTTTTCTTCCCAAAGTGTTCTGCATGTAGCGAACTCACTCATCCTTGGAACACTCTAAGTAGGCTATCGGTCCTTAGCCTATTCAAAATACTGCAGTGTAACAGGAACAACTGTGCTTTGGTTGCAGTAGGAACGCAAGCCTCCTTTCTCCTGTAGGTATGGGGTCCTTGAGTGTGAGTTCCTAGAAGAAAGGCGAATCAGATTGTGTTGCTAAGTGCAGCTCAAATGAGGACAATGAGGCAGACTTCCATGGCATGTAGGACGTGAGAGAACAGAATCCCTGGAGCTGTTGGTGTGCTGAGGACATCTAGCTTTCCCAAGGAAGGGTGCAGTGTATTGCCCTGCTCTCTGAATGCAGAGTGACTTGGAAAGACTTACGGCCTGGAAGTTTCTTAGAAGGGCAGTGGAACCTGCTGGTACTCACTGTATTTGTAGGCAGTGGGGTGCCCACACGAGGGTCCTAAGTGTCTGGAAAAGCGGAGAAACGTTAAAGTAAAGCAGAACTGCGAATACTAGCTAATGGAAACTGCAACACGCTTTCGCTTCAGCAGGGCTTTTCAGGCCTTAGCGTGAGGCAAGTACTCACGTCAAGTTTCCCTTTAGCTCTAGAGCCTGACAGGATGAGCTCCCACCCATACTATGGAAGCACCGTGTTTCTTTAGAGAAAACTGCTTTTTGTTCCAGAGGGCTAACTACAGTGACTAGAGGCCAGTCAAAAAGAGAGTTATTTAGGTAGCTTCAGGGCAGCATGACTAATAGCTTTTAATATGGGAAAGCAAGGCTTGTGCCATCAGGTCTTCTTTGCAGGTGAACAATCAGCCTGAAGTCTTCTGATTTCTAACAAGTCAAAAGAGACTCTAGCTCTACCCTGGTCCCTTGCCTGAATCAACTTTTCTTCACAAAGTGTTCTCCATGTAGCGAACTCCCTCAAATTTGAAATGCTCTATGTAGGCTATCGGGCTAGAATAGGCTAAAGCCTATTCTAAAATCCTGCAGTGTAACAGGAAAACTGTGGTTTCGTTGCAGTAGGATGCAAGCCTCCTTTCTACTGTAGGTATGGGGTCCTTGGGTGTGAGTTCCTGGAAGAAAGGCGAAGCAGATTGTGTTTCTAAGAGCAGCTCAAAATCGGACAATGAGGCAGACTCCATGGCATGTAGGACGTGAGAGAACAGAATCCCTGGAGCTGTTGGTGTGCTGAGGACATCTAGCTTTCCCAAGGAAGGTTGCAGTGTATTGCCCTACTCTCTGAACACATAGAGGGACTTGGAAAGGCTTACGGCCTGGATGTTTCTTAGAAGGGCAGTACGGCCTGCTGGTACTCACTGTATTGGTAGGCAATGGGGTGCCCACACGAGGGTCCAAAGAGTCTGGAAAACCGTAGAAACGTTAAAGTAAAGCAGAACTGCGAATACGAGCTAATGTAAACTGCAACACGCTTTCGCTTCAGCAGGGCTCTTCAGGCCTTAGCGTGAGGCAAGTACTGACGTCAAGTTTCCCTTTAGCTCTAGAGCCTGACGGGATGAGCTACCACCCATGCTATGGAAGCATCGTGCTTCGTTAGAGAAACCTTTTCGTCCAGAGTGTAACTACAGTGACTAGAGGCCAGTCAGAAATAGACGTATTTAGGTAGCTTCAGGGCAGCCTGAATAGAGCTTTTAATATGGGAAACAAGGCTTGTGCCATCAGGTCATCTTTTGCGGTGAACACGAAGTCTAAACCCTTCTGATTTCCAACAAGTCAAAAGAGACTCTAGCTACACCCTGTTCCCTTGCCTGAATCAACATTACTTCCCAAAGTGTTCTGCATGTAGCGAACTCACTCATCCTTGGAACACTTTGAGTAGGCTATCGGTCCTTAGCCTATTCAAAATCCTGCAGGGTAACAGGAAACAGTGGTTTCGTTGCAGTAGGAATGCAAGCCTCGTTTCTACTGTAGGTATGGGGTCCTTGGGTGTGAGTTCCTAGAACAGAGGTGAAGCAGATTGTGTTGCTAAGTGCAGCTCAAATGAGGACAATGAGGCAGACTTCCATGGCATGTAGGACGTGAGAGAACAGAATCCCTGGAGCTGTTGGTGTGCTGAGGACATCTAGCTTTCCCAAGGAAGGGTGCAGTGTATTGCCCTAGTCTCTGAATACATAGAGTGACTTGGAAAGGCTTACGGCCTGGATGTTTCTTTGAAGGGCAGTGGAGCCTGCTGCTACTCACTGTATTTGTAGGCAATGGGGTGCCCACACGAGGTTCCTAAGTGTCTGGAAATGTGTAGAAACGTTAAAGTAAAGCAGAACTTCGAATACGAGCTGATGCAAACTGCAACACGCTTTCGCTTCAGCAGGGCTCCTCAGGCCTTAGCGTGAGGCAAGTACTCACGTCAAGTTTCCCTTTAGCTCTAGAGCCTGATAAGATGAGCTCCCACCCATACTATGGAAGCACCGTGTTTCCTTAGAGAAAACTGCTTTTTGTTCCAGAGGGCTAACTACAGTGACTAGAGGCCAGTCAAAAAGAGAGTTATTTAGGTAGCTTCAGGGCAGCATGACTAAGAGCTTTTAAGAAGGGAAAGCAAGGCTCGTGCCATCAGGTTTCTTTGCCGGTGAACCATCAGCCTGAAGCCTTCTGATTTCTAACAAGTCAAAAGAGACACTAGCTCTACCCTTGTCCCTTGCCTGAATCAACTTTTCTTCACAAAGTGTTCTACATGAAGCGAACTGCCTCAAATTTGAAATGCTCTATGTAGGCTATCGGTCCTTAGGCTATTCTAAAATCCTGCAGGGTAACAGGAACAACTGTGCTTTGGTTGCAGAAGGAACGCAAGCCTCCTTTCTCCTGTAGGTATGGGGTCCTTGAGTGTGAGTTCCTAGAAGAAAGGCGAATCAGATTGTGTTGCTAAGTGCAGCTCAAATGAGGACAATGAGGCAGACTTCCATGGCATGTAGGACGTGAGAGAACAGAATCCCTGGAGCTGTTGGTGTGCTGAGGACATCTAGCTTTCCCAAGGAAGGGTGCAGTGTATTGCCCTGCTCTCTGAATGCAGAGTGACTTGGAAAGACTTATGGCCTGGAAGTTCCTTAGAAGGGCAGTGGAACCTGCTGGTACTCACTGTATTTGTAGGCAGTGGGGTGCCCACACGAGGGTCCTAAGTGTCTGGAAAAGCGGAGAAACGTTAAAGTAAAGCAGAACTGCGAGTACTAGCTAATGGAAACTGCAACACGCTTTCGCTTCAGCAGGGCTTTTCAGGCCTTAGCGTGAGGCAAGTACTCACGTCAAGTTTCCCTTTAGCTCTAGAGCCTGACAGGATGAGCTCCCACCCATACTATGGAAGCACCGTGTTTCTTTAGAGAAAACTGCTTTTTGTTCCAGAGGGCTAACTACAGTGACTAGAGGCCAGTCAAAAAGAGAGTTATTTAGGTAGCTTCAGGGCAGCATGACTAAGAGCTTTTAATATGGGAAAGCAAGGCTTGTGCCATCAGGTCTTCTTTGCAGGTGAACAATCAGCCTGAAGTCTTCTGATTTCTAACAAGTCAAAAGAGACTCTAGCTCTACCCTGGTCCTTTGCCTGAATCAACTTTTCTTCACAAAGTGTTCTCCATGTAGCGAACTCCCTCAAATTTGAAATGCTCTATGTAGGCTATCGGGCTAGAATAGGCTAAAGCCTATTCTAAAATCCTGCAGTGTAACAGGAAAACTGTGGTTTCATTGCAGTAGGATGCAAGCCTCCTTTCTACTGTAGGTATGGGGTCCTTGGGTGTGAGTTCCTGGAAGAAAGGCGAAGCAGATTGTGTTTCTAAGAGCAGCTCAAAATCGGACAATGAGGCAGACTCCATGGCATGTAGGACGTGAGAGAACAGAATCCCTGGAGCTGTTGGTGTGCTGAGGACATCTAGCTTTCCCAAGGAAGGTTGCAGTGTATTGCCCTACTCTCTGAACACATAGAGGGACTTGGAAAGGCTTACGGCCTGGATGTTTCTTAGAAGGGCAGTACGGCCTGCTGGTACTCACTGTATTGGTAGGCAATGGGGTGCCCACACGAGGGTCCAAAGAGTCTGGAAAACCGTAGAAACGTTAAAGTAAAGCAGAACTGCGAATACGAGCTAATGTAAACTGCAACACGCTTTCGCTTCAGCAGGGCTCTTCAGGCCTTAGCGTGAGGCAAGTACTGACGTCAAGTTTCCCTTTAGCTCTAGAGCCTGACGGGATGAGCTACCACCCATGCTATGGAAGCATCGTGCTTCGTTAGAGAAACCTTTTCGTCCAGAGTGTAACTACAGTGACTAGAGGCCAGTCAGAAATAGACGTATTTAGGTAGCTTCAGGGCAGCCTGAATAGAGCTTTTAATATGGGAAACAAGGCTTGTGCCATCAGGTCATCTTTTGCGGTGAACACGAAGTCTAAACCCATCTGATTTCCAACAAGTCAAAAGAGACTCTAGCTACACCCTGTTCCCTTGCCTGAATCAACTTTTCTTCCCAAAGTGTTCTGCATGTAGCGAACTCACTCATCCTTGGAACACTCTAAGTAGGCTATCGGTCCTTAGCCTATTCAAAATACTGCAGTGTAACAGGAACAACTGTGCTTTGGTTGCAGTAGGAACGCAAGCCTCCTTTCTCCTGTAGGTATGGGGTCCTTGAGTGTGAGTTCCTAGAAGAAAGGCGAATCAGATTGTGTTGCTAAGTGCAGCTCAAATGAGGACAATGAGGCAGACTTCCATGGCATGTAGGACGTGAGAGAACAGAATCCCTGGAGCTGTTGGTGTGCTGAGGACATCTAGCTTTCCCAAGGAAGGGTGCAGTGTATTGCCCTGCTCTCTGAATGCAGAGTGACTTGGAAAGACTTACGGCCTGGAAGTTTCTTAGAAGGGCAGTGGAACCTGCTGGTACTCACTGTATTTGTAGGCAGTGGGGTGCCCACACGAGGGTCCTAAGTGTCTGGAAAAGCGGAGAAACGTTAAAGTAAAGCAGAACTGCGAATACTAGCTAATGGAAACTGCAACACGCTTTCGCTTCAGCAGGGCTTTTCAGGCCTTAGCGTGAGGCAAGTACTCACGTCAAGTTTCCCTTTAGCTCTAGAGCCTGACAGGATGAGCTCCCACCCATACTATGGAAGCACCGTGTTTCTTTAGAGAAAACTGCTTTTTGTTCCAGAGGGCTAACTACAGTGACTAGAGGCCAGTCAAAAAGAGAGTTATTTAGGTAGCTTCAGGGCAGCATGACTAAGAGCTTTTAATATGGGAAAGCAAGGCTTGTGCCATCAGGTCTTCTTTGCAGGTGAACGAACAATCAGCCTGAAGTCTTCTGATTTCTAACAAGTCAAAAGAGACTCTAGCTCTACCCTGGTCCCTTGCCTGAATCAACTTTTCTTCACAAAGTGTTCTCCATGTAGCGAACTCCCTCAAATTTGAAATGCTCTATGTAGGCTATCGGGCTAGAATAGGCTAAAGCCTATTCTAAAATCCTGCAGTGTAACAGGAAAACTGTGGTTTCGTTGCAGTAGGATGCAAGCCTCCTTTCTACTGTAGGTATGGGGTCCTTGGGTGTGAGTTCCTGGAAGAAAGGCGAAGCAGATTGTGTTTCTAAGAGCAGCTCAAAATCGGACAATGAGGCAGACTCCATGGCATGTAGGACGTGAGAGAACAGAATCCCTGGAGCTGTTGGTGTGCTGAGGACATCTAGCTTTCCCAAGGAAGGGTGCAGTGTATTGCCCTACTCTCTGAACACATAGAGTGACTTGGAAAGGCTTACGGCCTGGATGTTTCTTAGAAGGGCAGTACGGCCTGCTGGTACTCACTGTATTGGTAGGCAATGGGGTGCCCACACGAGGGTCCAAAGAGTCTGGAAAACCGTAGAAACGTTAAAGTAAAGCAGAACTGCGAATACGAGCTAATGTAAACTGCAACACGCTTTCGCTTCAGCAGGGCTCTTCAGGCCTTAGCGTGAGGCAAGTACTCACGTCAAGTTTCCCTTTAGCTCTAGAGCCTGACGGGATGAGCTACCACCCATGCTATGGAAGCATCGTGCTTCGTTAGAGAAATCTTTTCGTCCTGAGTGTAACTACAGTGACTAGAGGCCAGTCAGAAATAGACGTATTTAGGTAGCTTCAGGGCAGCCTGAATAGAGCTTTTAATATGGGAAACAAGGCTTGTGCCATCAGGTCATCTTTTGCGGTGAACACGAAGTCTAAACCCATCTGATTTCCAACAAGTCAAAAGAGACTCTAGCTACACCCTGTTCCCTTGCCTGAATCAACTTTTCTTCCCAAAGTGTTCTGCATGTAGCGAACTCACTCATCCTTGGAACACTCTAAGTAGGCTATCGGTCCTTAGCCTATTCAAAATACTGCAGTGTAACAGGAACAACTGTGCTTTGGTTGCAGTAGGAACGCAAGCCTCCTTTCTCCTGTAGGTATGGGGTCCTTGGGTGTGAGTTCCTAGAAGAAAGGCGAATCAGATTGTGTTGCTAAGTGCAGCTCAAATGAGGACAATGAGGCAGACTTCCATGGCATGTAGGACGTGAGAGAACAGAATCCCTGGAGCTGTTGGTGTGCTGAGGACATCTAGCTTTCCCAAGGAAGGGTGCAGTGTATTGCCCTGCTCTCTGAATGCAGAGTGACTTGGAAAGACTTACGGCCTGGAAGTTTCTTAGAAGGGCAGTGGAACCTGCTGGTACTCACTGT
This sequence comes from Eubalaena glacialis, assembly GCF_028564815.1. Classification (NCBI taxonomy): domain Eukaryota; kingdom Metazoa; phylum Chordata; class Mammalia; order Artiodactyla; family Balaenidae; genus Eubalaena; species Eubalaena glacialis. The sequence continues at coordinate 76,434 of NW_026871470.1, forward strand.
ATTTGTAGGCAGTGGGGTGCCCACACGAGGGTCCTAAGTGTCTGGAAAAGCGGAGAAACGTTAAAGTAAAGCAGAACTGCGAATACTAGCTAATGGAAACTGCAACACGCTTTCGCTTCAGCAGGGCTTTTCAGGCCTTAGCGTGAGGCAAGTACTCACGTCAAGTTTCCCTTTAGCTCTAGAGCCTGACAGGATGAGCTCCCACCCATACTATGGAAGCACCGTGTTTCTTTAGAGAAAACTGCTTTTTGTTCCAGAGGGCTAACTACAGTGACTAGAGGCCAGTCAAAAAGAGAGTTATTTAGGTAGCTTCAGGGCAGCATGACTAAGAGCTTTTAATATGGGAAAGCAAGGCTTGTGCCATCAGGTTTTCTTTGCAGGTGAACAATCAGCCTGAAGTCTTCTGATTTCTAACAAGTCAAAAGAGACTCTAGCTCTACCCTGGTCCCTTGCCTGAATCAACTTTTCTTCACAAAGTGTTCTCCATGTAGCGAACTCCCTCAAATTTGAAATGCTCTATGTAGGCTATCGGGCTAGAATAGGCTAAAGCCTATTCTAAAATCCTGCAGTGTAACAGGAAAAGTGTGGTTTCATTGCAGTAGGATGCAAGCCTCCTTTCTACTGTAGGTATGGGGTCCTTGGGTGTGAGTTCCTGGAAGAAAGGCGAAGCAGATTGTGTTTCTAAGAGCAGCTCAAAATCGGACAATGAGGCAGACTCCATGGCATGTAGGACGTGAGAGAACAGAATCCCTGGAGCTGTTGGTGTGCTGAGGACATCTAGCTTTCCCAAGGAAGGTTGCAGTGTATTGCCCTACTCTCTGAACACATAGAGGGACTTGGAAAGGCTTACGGCCTGGATGTTTCTTAGAAGGGCAGTACGGCCTGCTGGTACTCACTGTATTGGTAGGCAATGGGGTGCCCACACGAGGGTCCAAAGAGTCTGGAAAACCGTAGAAACGTTAAAGTAAAGCAGAACTGCGAATACGAGCTAATGTAAACTGCAACACGCTTTCGCTTCAGCAGGGCTCTTCAGGCCTTAGCGTGAGGCAAGTACTGACGTCAAGTTTCCCTTTAGCTCTAGAGCCTGACGGGATGAGCTACCACCCATGCTATGGAAGCATCGTGCTTCGTTAGAGAAATCTTTTCGTCCTGAGTGTAACTACAGTGACTAGAGCCCAGTCAGAAATAGACGTATTTAGGTAGCTTCAGGGCAACCTGAATAGAGCTTTTAATATGGGAAACAAGGCTTGTGCCATCAGGTCATCTTTTGCGGTGAACACGAAGTCTAAACCCATCTGATTTCCAACAAGTCAAAAGAAACTCTAGCTACACCCTGTTCCCTTGCCTGAATCAACTTTTCTTCCCAAAGTGTTCTGCATGTAGCGAACTCACTCATCCTTGGAACACTCTAAGTAGGCTATCGGTCCTTAGCCTATTCAAAATACTGCAGTGTAACAGGAACAACTGTGCTTTGGTTGCAGTAGGAACGCAAGCCTCCTTTCTCCTGTAGGTATGGGGTCCTTGAGTGTGAGTTCCTAGAAGAAAGGCGAATCAGATTGTGTTGCTAAGTGCAGCTCAAATGAGGACAATGAGGCAGACTTCCATGGCATGTAGGACGTGAGAGAACAGAATCCCTGGAGCTGTTGGTGTGCTGAGGACATCTAGCTTTCCCAAGGAAGGGTGCAGTGTATTGCCCTGCTCTCTGAATGCAGAGTGACTTGGAAAGACTTACGGCCTGGAAGTTTCTTAGAAGGGCAGTGGAACCTGCTGGTACTCACTGTATTTGTAGGCAGTGGGGTGCCCACACGAGGGTCCTAAGTGTCTGGAAAAGCGGAGAAACGTTAAAGTAAAGCAGAACTGCGAATACTAGCTAATGGAAACTGCAACACGCTTTCGCTTCAGCAGGGCTTTTCAGGCCTTAGCGTGAGGCAAGTACTCACGTCAAGTTTCCCTTTAGCTCTAGAGCCTGACAGGATGAGCTCCCACCCATACTATGGAAGCACCGTGTTTCTTTAGAGAAAACTGCTTTTTGTTCCAGAGGGCTAACTACAGTGACTAGAGGCCAGTCAAAAAGAGAGTTATTTAGGTAGCTTCAGGGCAGCATGACTAAGAGCTTTTAATATGGGAAAGCAAGGCTTGTGCCATCAGGTCTTCTTTGCAGGTGAACAATCAGCCTGAAGTCTTCTGATTTCTAACAAGTCAAAAGAGACTCTAGCTCTACCCTGGTCCCTTGCCTGAATCAACTTTTCTTCACAAAGTGTTCTCCATGTAGCGAACTCCCTCAAATTTGAAATGCTCTATGTAGGCTATCGGGCTAGAATAGGCTAAAGCCTATTCTAAAATCCTGCAGTGTAACAGGAAAACTGTGGTTTCGTTGCAGTAGGATGCAAGCCTCCTTTCTACTGTAGGTATGGGGTCCTTGGGTGTGAGTTCCTGGAAGAAAGGCGAAGCAGATTGTGTTTCTAAGAGCAGCTCAAAATCGGACAATGAGGCAGACTCCATGGCATGTAGGACGTGAGAGAACAGAATCCCTGGAGCTGTTGGTGTGCTGAGGACATCTAGCTTTCCCAAGGAAGGTTGCAGTGTATTGCCCTACTCTCTGAACACATAGAGGGACTTGGAAAGGCTTACGGCCTGGATGTTTCTTAGAAGGGCAGTACGGCCTGCTGGTACTCACTGTATTGGTAGGCAATGGGGTGCCCACACGAGGGTCCAAAGAGTCTGGAAAACCGTAGAAACGTTAAAGTAAAGCAGAACTGCGAATACGAGCTAATGTAAACTGCAACACGCTTTCGCTTCAGCAGGGCTCTTCAGGCCTTAGCGTGAGGCAAGTACTGACGTCAAGTTTCCCTTTAGCTCTAGAGCCTGACGGGATGAGCTACCACCCATGCTATGGAAGCATCGTGCTTCGTTAGAGAAATCTTTTCGTCCTGAGTGTAACTACAGTGACTAGAGGCCAGTCAGAAATAGACGTATTTAGGTAGCTTCAGGGCAACCTGAATAGAGCTTTTAATATGGGAAACAAGGCTTGTGCCATCAGGTCATCTTTTGCGGTGAACACGAAGTCTAAACCCATCTGATTTCCAACAAGTCAAAAGAAACTCTAGCTACACCCTGTTCCCTTGCCTGAATCAACTTTTCTTCCCAAAGTGTTCTGCATGTAGCGAACTCACTCATCCTTGGAACACTCTAAGTAGGCTATCGGTCCTTAGCCTATTCAAAATACTGCAGTGTAACAGGAACAACTGTGCTTTGGTTGCAGTAGGAACGCAAGCCTCCTTTCTCCTGTAGGTATGGGGTCCTTGAGTGTGAGTTCCTAGAAGAAAGGCGAATCAGATTGTGTTGCTAAGTGCAGCTCAAATGAGGACAATGAGGCAGACTTCCATGGCATGTAGGACGTGAGAGAACAGAATCCCTGGAGCTGTTGGTGTGCTGAGGACATCTAGCTTTCCCAAGGAAGGGTGCAGTGTATTGCCCTGCTCTCTGAATGCAGAGTGACTTGGAAAGACTTACGGCCTGGAAGTTTCTTAGAAGGGCAGTGGAACCTGCTGGTACTCACTGTATTTGTAGGCAGTGGGGTGCCCACACGAGGGTCCTAAGTGTCTGGAAAAGCGGAGAAACGTTAAAGTAAAGCAGAACTGCGAATACTAGCTAATGGAAACTGCAACACGCTTTCGCTTCAGCAGGGCTTTTCAGGCCTTAGCGTGAGGCAAGTACTCACGTCAAGTTTCCCTTTAGCTCTAGAGCCTGACAGGATGAGCTCCCACCCATACTATGGAAGCACCGTGTTTCTTTAGAGAAAACTGCTTTTTGTTCCAGAGGGCTAACTACAGTGACTAGAGGCCAGTCAAAAAGAGAGTTATTTAGGTAGCTTCAGGGCAGCATGACTAAGAGCTTTTAATATGGGAAAGCAAGGCTTGTGCCATCAGGTCTTCTTTGCAGGTGAACAATCAGCCTGAAGTCTTCTGATTTCTAACAAGTCAAAAGAGACTCTAGCTCTACCCTGGTCCCTTGCCTGAATCAACTTTTCTTCACAAAGTGTTCTCCATGTAGCGAACTCCCTCAAATTTGAAATGCTCTATGTAGGCTATCGGGCTAGAATAGGCTAAAGCCTATTCTAAAATCCTGCAGTGTAACAGGAAAACTGTGGTTTCGTTGCAGTAGGATGCAAGCCTCCTTTCTACTGTAGGTATGGGGTCCTTGGGTGTGAGTTCCTGGAAGAAAGGCGAAGCAGATTGTGTTTCTAAGAGCAGCTCAAAATCGGACAATGAGGCAGACTCCATGGCATGTAGGACGTGAGAGAACAGAATCCCTGGAGCTGTTGGTGTGCTGAGGACATCTAGCTTTCCCAAGGAAGGGTGCAGTGTATTGCCCTACTCTCTGAACACATAGAGGGACTTGGAAAGGCTTACGGCCTGGATGTTTCTTAGAAGGGCAGTACGGCCTGCTGGTACTCACTGTATTGGTAGGCAATGGGGTGCCCACACGAGGGTCCAAAGAGTCTGGAAAACCGTAGAAACGTTAAAGTAAAGCAGAACTGCGAATACGAGCTAATGTAAACTGCAACACGCTTTCGCTTCAGCAGGGCTCTTCAGGCCTTAGCGTGAGGCAAGTACTGACGTCAAGTTTCCCTTTAGCTCTAGAGCCTGACGGGATGAGCTACCACCCATGCTATGGAAGCATCGTGCTTCGTTAGAGAAACCTTTTCGTCCAGAGTGTAACTACAGTGACTAGAGGCCAGTCAGAAATAGACGTATTTAGGTAGCTTCAGGGCAGCCTGAATAGAGCTTTTAATATGGGAAACAAGGCTTGTGCCATCAGGTCATCTTTTGCGGTGAACACGAAGTCTAAACCCATCTGATTTCCAACAAGTCAAAAGAGACTCTAGCTACACCCTGTTCCCTTGCCTGAATCAACTTTTCTTCCCAAAGTGTTCTGCATGTAGCGAACTCACTCATCCTTGGAACACTCTAAGTAGGCTATCGGTCCTTAGCCTATTCAAAATACTGCAGTGTAACAGGAACAACTGTGCTTTGGTTGCAGTAGGAACGCAAGCCTCCTTTCTCCTGTAGGTATGGGGTCCTTGAGTGTGAGTTCCTAGAAGAAAGGCGAATCAGATTGTGTTGCTAAGTGCAGCTCAAATGAGGACAATGAGGCAGACTTCCATGGCATGTAGGACGTGAGAGAACAGAATCCCTGGAGCTGTTGGTGTGCTGAGGACATCTAGCGTTCCCAAGGAAGGGTGCAGTGTATTGCCCTGCTCTCTGAATGCAGAGTGACTTGGAAAGACTTACGGCCTGGAAGTTTCTTAGAAGGGCAGTGGAACCTGCTGGTACTCACTGTATTTGTAGGCAGTGGGGTGCCCACACGAGGGTCCTAAGTGTCTGGAAAAGCGGAGAAACGTTAAAGTAAAGCAGAACTGCGAATACTAGCTAATGGAAACTGCAACACGCTTTCGCTTCAGCAGGGCTTTTCAGGCCTTAGCGTGAGGCAAGTACTCACGTCAAGTTTCCCTTTAGCTCTAGAGCCTGACAGGATGAGCTCCCACCCATACTATGGAAGCACCGTGTTTCTTTAGAGAAAACTGCTTTTTGTTCCAGAGGGCTAACTACAGTGAGTAGAGGCCAGTCAAAAAGAGAGTTATTTAGGTAGCTTCAGGGCAGCATGACTAATAGCTTTTAATATGGGAAAGCAAGGCTTGTGCCATCAGGTCTTCTTTGCAGGTGAACAATCAGCCTGAAGTCTTCTGATTTCTAACAAGTCAAAAGAGACTCTAGCTCTACCCTGGTCCCTTGCCTGAATCAACTTTTCTTCACAAAGTGTTCTCCATGTAGCGAACTCCCTCAAATTTGAAATGCTCTATGTAGGCTATCGGGCTAGAATAGGCTAAAGCCTATTCTAAAATCCTGCAGTGTAACAGGAAAACTGTGGTTTCGTTGCAGTAGGATGCAAGCCTCCTTTCTACTGTAGGTATGGGGTCCTTGGGTGTGAGTTCCTGGAAGAAAGGCGAAGCAGATTGTGTTTCTAAGAGCAGCTCAAAATCGGACAATGAGGCAGACTCCATGGCATGTAGGACGTGAGAGAACAGAATCCCTGGAGCTGTTGGTGTGCTGAGGACATCTAGCTTTCCCAAGGAAGGTTGCAGTGTATTGCCCTACTCTCTGAACACATAGAGGGACTTGGAAAGGCTTACGGCCTGGATGTTTCTTAGAAGGGCAGTACGGCCTGCTGGTACTCACTGTATTGGTAGGCAATGGGGTGCCCACACGAGGGTCCAAAGAGTCTGGAAAACCGTAGAAACGTTAAAGTAAAGCAGAACTGCGAATACGAGCTAATGTAAACTGCAACACGCTTTCGCTTCAGCAGGGCTCTTCAGGCCTTAGCGTGAGGCAAGTACTGACGTCAAGTTTCCCTTTAGCTCTAGAGCCTGACGGGATGAGCTACCACCCATGCTATGGAAGCATCGTGCTTCGTTAGAGAAACCTTTTCGTCCAGAGTGTAACTACAGTGACTAGAGGCCAGTCAGAAATAGACGTATTTAGGTAGCTTCAGGGCAGCCTGAATAGAGCTTTTAATATGGGAAACAAGGCTTGTGCCATCAGGTCATCTTTTGCGGTGAACACGAAGTCTAAACCCTTCTAATTTCCAACAAGTCAAAAGAGACTCTAGCTACACCCTGTTCCCTTGCCTGAATCAACATTACTTCCCAAAGTGTTCTGCATGTAGCGAACTCACTCATCCTTGGAACACTTTGAGTAGGCTATCGGTCCTTAGCCTATTCAAAATCCTGCAGGGTAACAGGAAACAGTGGTTTCGTTGCAGTAGGAATGCAAGCCTCGTTTCTACTGTAGGTATGGGGTCCTTGGGTGTGAGTTCCTAGAACAGAGGTGAAGCAGATTGTGTTGCTAAGTGCAGCTCAAATGAGGACAATGAGGCAGACTTCCATGGCATGTAGGACGTGAGAGAACAGAATCCCTGGAGCTGTTGGTGTGCTGAGGACATCTAGCTTTCCCAAGGAAGGGTGCAGTGTATTGCCCTAGTCTCCGAATACATAGAGTGACTTGGAAAGGCTTACGGCCTGGATGTTTCTTTGAAGGGCAGTGGAGCCTGCTGCTACTCACTGTATTTGTAGGCAATGGGGTGCCCACACGAGGTTCCTAAGTGTCTGGAAATGTGTAGAAACGTTAAAGTAAAGCAGAACTTCGAATACGAGCTGATGCAAACTGCAACACGCTTTCGCTTCAGCAGGGCTCCTCAGGCCTTAGCGTGAGGCAAGTACTCACGTCAAGTTTCCCTTTAGCTCTAGAGCCTGATAAGATGAGCTCCCACCCATACTATGGAAGCACCGTGTTTCCTTAGAGAAAACTGCTTTTTGTTCCAGAGGGCTAACTACAGTGACTAGAGGCCAGTCAAAAAGAGAGTTATTTAGGTAGCTTCAGGGCAGCATGACTAAGAGCTTTTAAGAAGGGAAAGCAAGGCTCGTGCCATCAGGTTTCTTTGCCGGTGAACCATCAGCCTGAAGCCTTCTGATTTCTAACAAGTCAAAAGAGACTCTAGCTCTACCCTTGTCCCTTGCCTGAATCAACTTTTCTTCACAAAGTGTTCTACATGAAGCGAACTGCCTCAAATTTGAAATGCTCTATGTAGGCTATCGGTCCTTAGGCTATTCTAAAATCCTGCAGGGTAACAGGAACAACTGTGCTTTGGTTGCAGAAGGAACGCAAGCCTCCTTTCTCCTGTAGGTATGGGGTCCTTGAGTGTGAGTTCCTAGAAGAAAGGCGAATCAGATTGTGTTGCTAAGTGCAGCTCAAATGAGGACAATGAGGCAGACTTCCATGGCATGTAGGACGTGAGAGAACAGAATCCCTGGAGCTGTTGGTGTGCTGAGGACATCTAGCTTTCCCAAGGAAGGGTGCAGTGTATTGCCCTGCTCTCTGAATGCAGAGTGACTTGGAAAGACTTATGGCCTGGAAGTTCCTTAGAAGGGCAGTGGAACCTGCTGGTACTCACTGTATTTGTAGGCAGTGGGGTGCCCACACGAGGGTCCTAAGTGTCTGGAAAAGCGGAGAAACGTTAAAGTAAAGCAGAACTGCGAGTACTAGCTAATGGAAACTGCAACACGCTTTCGCTTCAGCAGGGCTTTTCAGGCCTTAGCGTGAGGCAAGTACTCACGTCAAGTTTCCCTTTAGCTCTAGAGCCTGACAGGATGAGCTCCCACCCATACTATGGAAGCACCGTGTTTCTTTAGAGAAAACTGCTTTTTGTTCCAGAGGGCTAACTACAGTGACTAGAGGCCAGTCAAAAAGAGAGTTATTTAGGTAGCTTCAGGGCAGCATGACTAAGAGCTTTTAATATGGGAAAGCAAGGCTTGTGCCATCAGGTCTTCTTTGCAGGTGAACAATCAGCCTGAAGTCTTCTGATTTCTAACAAGTCAAAAGAGACTCTAGCTCTACCCTGGTCCCTTGCCTGAATCAACTTTTCTTCACAAAGTGTTCTCCATGTAGCGAACTCCCTCAAATTTGAAATGCTCTATGTAGGCTATCGGGCTAGAATAGGCTAAAGCCTATTCTAAAATCCTGCAGTGTAACAGGAAAACTGTGGTTTCATTGCAGTAGGATGCAAGCCTCCTTTCTACTGTAGGTATGGGGTCCTTGGGTGTGAGTTCCTGGAAGAAAGGCGAAGCAGATTGTGTTTCTAAGAGCAGCTCAAAATCGGACAATGAGGCAGACTCCATGGCATGTAGGACGTGAGAGAACAGAATCCCTGGAGCTGTTGGTGTGCTGAGGACATCTAGCTTTCCCAAGGAAGGTTGCAGTGTATTGCCCTACTCTCTGAACACATAGAGGGACTTGGAAAGGCTTACGGCCTGGATGTTTCTTAGAAGGGCAGTACGGCCTGCTGGTACTCACTGTATTGGTAGGCAATGGGGTGCCCACACGAGGGTCCAAAGAGTCTGGAAAACCGTAGAAACGTTAAAGTAAAGCAGAACTGCGAATACGAGCTAATGTAAACTGCAACACGCTTTCGCTTCAGCAGGGCTCTTCAGGCCTTAGCGTGAGGCAAGTACTGACGTCAAGTTTCCCTTTAGCTCTAGAGCCTGACGGGATGAGCTACCACCCATGCTATGGAAGCATCGTGCTTCGTTAGAGAAACCTTTTCGTCCAGAGTGTAACTACAGTGACTAGAGGCCAGTCAGAAATAGACGTATTTAGGTAGCTTCAGGGCAGCCTGAATAGAGCTTTTAATATGGGAAACAAGGCTTGTGCCATCAGGTCATCTTTTGCGGTGAACACGAAGTCTAAACCCATCTGATTTCCAACAAGTCAAAAGAGACTCTAGCTACACCCTGTTCCCTTGCCTGAATCAACTTTTCTTCCCAAAGTGTTCTGCATGTAGCGAACTCACTCATCCTTGGAACACTCTAAGTAGGCTATCGGTCCTTAGCCTATTCAAAATACTGCAGTGTAACAGGAACAACTGTGCTTTGGTTGCAGTAGGAACGCAAGCCTCCTTTCTCCTGTAGGTATGGGGTCCTTGAGTGTGAGTTCCTAGAAGAAAGGCGAATCAGATTGTGTTGCTAAGTGCAGCTCAAATGAGGACAATGAGGCAGACTTCCATGGCATGTAGGACGTGAGAGAACAGAATCCCTGGAGCTGTTGGTGTGCTGAGGACATCTAGCTTTCCCAAGGAAGGGTGCAGTGTATTGCCCTGCTCTCTGAATGCAGAGTGACTTGGAAAGACTTACGGCCTGGAAGTTTCTTAGAAGGGCAGTGGAACCTGCTGGTACTCACTGTATTTGTAGGCAGTGGGGTGCCCACACGAGGGTCCTAAGTGTCTGGAAAAGCGGAGAAACGTTAAAGTAAAGCAGAACTGCGAATACTAGCTAATGGAAACTGCAACACGCTTTCGCTTCAGCAGGGCTTTTCAGGCCTTAGCGTGAGGCAAGTACTCACGTCAAGTTTCCCTTTAGCTCTAGAGCCTGACAGGATGAGCTCCCACCCATACTATGGAAGCACCGTGTTTCTTTAGAGAAAACTGCTTTTTGTTCCAGAGGGCTAACTACAGTGACTAGAGGCCAGTCAAAAAGAGAGTTATTTAGGTAGCTTCAGGGCAGCATGACTAAGAGCTTTTAATATGGGAAAGCAAGGCTTGTGCCATCAGGTCTTCTTTGCAGGTGAACGAACAATCAGCCTGAAGTCTTCTGATTTCTAACAAGTCAAAAGAGACTCTAGCTCTACCCTGGTCCCTTGCCTGAATCAACTTTTCTTCACAAAGTGTTCTCCATGTAGCGAACTCCCTCAAATTTGAAATGCTCTATGTAGGCTATCGGGCTAGAATAGGCTAAAGCCTATTCTAAAATCCTGCAGTGTAACAGGAAAACTGTGGTTTCGTTGCAGTAGGATGCAAGCCTCCTTTCTACTGTAGGTATGGGGTCCTTGGGTGTGAGTTCCTGGAAGAAAGGCGAAGCAGATTGTGTTTCTAAGAGCAGCTCAAAATCGGACAATGAGGCAGACTCCATGGCATGTAGGACGTGAGAGAACAGAATCCCTGGAGCTGTTGGTGTGCTGAGGACATCTAGCTTTCCCAAGGAAGGGTGCAGTGTATTGCCCTACTCTCTGAACACATAGAGTGACTTGGAAAGGCTTACGGCCTGGATGTTTCTTAGAAGGGCAGTACGGCCTGCTGGTACTCACTGTATTGGTAGGCAATGGGGTGCCCACACGAGGGTCCAAAGAGTCTGGAAAACCGTAGAAACGTTAAAGTAAAGCAGAACTGCGAATACGAGCTAATGTAAACTGCAACACGCTTTCGCTTCAGCAGGGCTCTTCAGGCCTTAGCGTGAGGCAAGTACTCACGTCAAGTTTCCCTTTAGCTCTAGAGCCTGACGGGATGAGCTACCACCCATGCTATGGAAGCATCGTGCTTCGTTAGAGAAATCTTTTCGTCCTGAGTGTAACTACAGTGACTAGAGGCCAGTCAGAAATAGACGTATTTAGGTAGCTTCAGGGCAGCCTGAATAGAGCTTTTAATATGGGAAACAAGGCTTGTGCCATCAGGTCATCTTTTGCGGTGAACACGAAGTCTAAACCCATCTGATTTCCAACAAGTCAAAAGAGACTCTAGCTACACCCTGTTCCCTTGCCTGAATCAACTTTTCTTCCCAAAGTGTTCTGCATGTAGCGAACTCACTCATCCTTGGAACACTCTAAGTAGGCTATCGGTCCTTAGCCTATTCAAAATACTGCAGTGTAAAAGGAACAACTGTGCTTTGGTTGCAGTAGGAACGCAAGCCTCCTTTCTCCTGTAGGTATGGGGTCCTTGGGTGTGAGTTCCTAGAAGAAAGGCGAATCAGATTGTGTTGCTAAGTGCAGCTCAAATGAGGACAATGAGGCAGACTTCCATGGCATGTAGGACGTGAGAGAACAGAATCCCTGGAGCTGTTGGTGTGCTGAGGACATCTAGCTTTCCCAAGGAAGGGTGCAGTGTATTGCCCTGCTCTCTGAATGCAGAGTGACTTGGAAAGACTTACGGCCTGGAAGTTTCTTAGAAGGGCAGTGGAACCTGCTGGTACTCACTGTATTTGTAGGCAGTGGGGTGCCCACACGAGGGTCCTAAGTGTCTGGAAAAGCGGAGAAACGTTAAAGTAAAGCAGAACTGCGAATACTAGCTAATGGAAACTGCAACACGCTTTCGCTTCAGCAGGGCTTTTCAGGCCTTAGCGTGAGGCAAGTACTCACGTCAAGTTTCCCTTTAGCTCTAGAGCCTGACAGGATGAGCTCCCACCCATACTATGGAAGCACCGTGTTTCTTTAGAGAAAACTGCTTTTTGTTCCAGAGGGCTAACTACAGTGACTAGAGGCCAGTCAAAAAGAGAGTTATTTAGGTAGCTTCAGGGCAGCATGACTAAGAGCTTTTAATATGGGAAAGCAAGGCTTGTGCCATCAGGTTTTCTTTGCAGGTGAACAATCAGCCTGAAGTCTTCTGATTTCTAACAAGTCAAAAGAGACTCTAGCTCTACCCTGGTCCCTTGCCTGAATCAACTTTTCTTCACAAAGTGTTCTCCATGTAGCGAACTCCCTCAAATTTGAAATGCTCTATGTAGGCTATCGGGCTAGAATAGGCTAAAGCCTATTCTAAAATCCTGCAGTGTAACAGGAAAACTGTGGTTTCGTTGCAGTAGGATGCAAGCCTCCTTTCTACTGTAGGTATGGGGTCCTTGGGTGTGAGTTCCTGGAAGAAAGGCGAAGCAGATTGTGTTTCTAAGAGCAGCTCAAAATCGGACAATGAGGCAGACTCCATGGCATGTAGGACGTGAGAGAACAGAATCCCTGGAGCTGTTGGTGTGCTGAGGACATCTAGCTTTCCCAAGGAAGGTTGCAGTGTATTGCCCTACTCTCTGAACACATAGAGGGACTTGGAAAGGCTTACGGCCTGGATGTTTCCCAGAAGGGCAGTACGGCCTGCTGGTACTCACTGTATTGGTAGGCAATGGGGTGCCCACACGAGGGTCCAAAGAGTCTGGAAAACCGTAGAAACGTTAAAGTAAAGCAGAACTGCGAATACGAGCTAATGTAAACTGCAACACGCTTTCGCTTCAGCAGGGCTCTTCAGGCCTTAGCGTGAGGCAAGTACTGACGTCAAGTTTCCCTTTAGCTCTAGAGCCTGACGGGATGAGCTACCACCCATGCTATGGAAGCATCGTGCTTCGTTAGAGAAACCTTTTCGTCCAGAGTGTAACTACAGTGACTAGAGGCCAGTCAGAAATAGACGTATTTAGGTAGCTTCAGGGCAGCCTGAATAGAGCTTTTAATATGGGAAACAAGGCTTGTGCCATCAGGTCATCTTTTGCGGTGAACACGAAGTCTAAACCCATCTGATTTCCAACAAGTCAAAAGAGACTCTAGCTACACCCTGTTCCCTTGCCTGAATCAACTTTTCTTCCCAAAGTGTTCTGCATGTAGCGAACTCACTCATCCTTGGAACACTCTAAGTAGGCTATCGGTCCTTAGCCTATTCAAAATACTGCAGTGTAACAGGAACAACTGTGCTTTGGTTGCAGTAGGAACGCAAGCCTCCTTTCTCCTGTAGGTATGGGGTCCTTGAGTGTGAGTTCCTAGAAGAAAGGCGAATCAGATTGTGTTGCTAAGTGCAGCTCAAATGAGGACAATGAGGCAGACTTCCATGGCATGTAGGACGTGAGAGAACAGAATCCCTGGAGCTGTTGGTGTGCTGAGGACATCTAGCGTTCCCAAGGAAGGGTGCAGTGTATTGCCCTGCTCTCTGAATGCAGAGTGACTTGGAAAGACTTACGGCCTGGAAGTTTCTTAGAAGGGCAGTGGAACCTGCTGGTACTCACTGTATTTGTAGGCAGTGGGGTGCCCACACGAGGGTCCTAAGTGTCTGGAAAAGCGGAGAAACGTTAAAGTAAAGCAGAACTGCGAATACTAGCTAATGGAAACTGCAACACGCTTTCGCTTCAGCAGGGCTTTTCAGGCCTTAGCGTGAGGCAAGTACTCACGTCAAGTTTCCCTTTAGCTCTAGAGCCTGACAGGATGAGCTCCCACCCATACTATGGAAGCACCGTGTTTCTTTAGAGAAAACTGCTTTTTGTTCCAGAGGGCTAACTACAGTGACTAGAGGCCAGTCAAAAAGAGAGTTATTTAGGTAGCTTCAGGGCAGCATGACTAAGAGCTTTTAATATGGGAAAGCAAGGCTTGTGCCATCAGGTCTTCTTTGCAGGTGAACGAACAATCAGCCTGAAGTCTTCTGATTTCTAACAAGTCAAAAGAGACTCTAGCTCTACCCTGGTCCCTTGCCTGAATCAACTTTTCTTCACAAAGTGTTCTCCATGTAGCGAACTCCCTCAAATTTGAAATGCTCTATGTAGGCTATCGGGCTAGAATAGGCTAAAGCCTATTCTAAAATCCTGCAGTGTAACAGGAAAACTGTGGTTTCGTTGCAGTAGGATGCAAGCCTCCTTTCTACTGTAGGTATGGGGTCCTTGGGTGTGAGTTCCTGGAAGAAAGGCGAAGCAGATTGTGTTTCTAAGAGCAGCTCAAAATCGGACAATGAGGCAGACTCCATGGCATGTAGGACGTGAGAGAACAGAATCCCTGGAGCTGTTGGTGTGCTGAGGACATCTAGCTTTCCCAAGGAAGGGTGCAGTGTATTGCCCTACTCTCTGAACACATAGAGGGACTTGGAAAGGCTTACGGCCTGGATGTTTCTTAGAAGGGCAGTACGGCCTGCTGGTACTCACTGTATTGGTAGGCAATGGGGTGCCCACACGAGGGTCCAAAGAGTCTGGAAAACCGTAGAAACGTTAAAGCAGAACTGCGAATACGAGCTAATGTAAACTGCAACACGCTTTCGCTTCAGCAGGGCTCTTCAGGCCTTAGCGTGAGGCAAGTACTGACGTCAAGTTTCCCTTTAGCTCTAGAGCCTGACGGGATGAGCTACCACCCATGCTATGGAAGCATCGTGCTTCGTTAGAGAAATCTTTTCGTCCTGAGTGTAACTACAGTGACTAGAGGCCAGTCAGAAATAGACGTATTTAGGTAGCTTCAGGGCAGCATGACTAAGAGCTTTTAAGAAGGGAAAGCAAGGCTCGTGCCATCAGGTTTCTTTGCCGGTGAACCATCAGCCTGAAGCCTTCTGATTTCTAACAAGTCAAAAGAGACTCTAGCTCTACCCTTGTCCCTTGCCTGAATCAACTTTTCTTCACAAAGTGTTCTACATGTAGCGAACTGCCTCAAATTTGAAATGCTCTATGTAGGCTATCGGTCCTTAGGCTATTCTAAAATCCTGCAGGGTAACAGGAACAACTGTGCTTTGGTTGCAGAAGGAAAGCAAGCCTCCTTTCTCCTGTAGGTATGGGGTCCTTGAGTGTGAGTTCCTAGAAGAAAGGCGAATCAGATTGTGTTGCTAAGTGCAGCTCAAATGAGGACAATGAGGCAGACTTCCATGGCATGTAGGACGTGAGAGAACAGAATCCCTGGAGCTGTTGGTGTGCTGAGGACATCTAGCTTTCCCAAGGAAGGGTGCAGTGTATTGCCCTGCTCTCTGAATGCAGAGTGACTTGGAAAGACTTACGGCCTGGAAGTTTCTTAGAAGGGCAGTGGAACCTGCTGGTACTCACTGTATTTGTAGGCAGTGGGGTGCCCACACGAGGGTCCTAAGTGTCTGGAAAAGCGGAGAAACGTTAAAGTAAAGCAGAACTGCGAATACTAGCTAATGGAAACTGCAACACGCTTTCGCTTCAGCAGGGCTTTTCAGGCCTTAGCGTGAGGCAAGTACTCACGTCAAGTTTCCCTTTAGCTCTAGAGCCTGACAGGATGAGCTCCCACCCATACTATGGAAGCACCGTGTTTCTTTAGAGAAAACTGCTTTTTGTTCCAGAGGGCTAACTACAGTGACTAGAGGCCAGTCAAAAAGAGAGTTATTTAGGTAGCTTCAGGGCAGCATGACTAAGAGCTTTTAATATGGGAAAGCAAGGCTTGTGCCATCAGGTTTTCTTTGCAGGTGAACGAACAATCAGCCTGAAGTCTTCTGATTTCTAACAAGTCAAAAGAGACTCTAGCTCTACCCTGGTCCCTTGCCTGAATCAACTTTTCTTCACAAAGTGTTCTCCATGTAGCGAACTCCCTCAAATTTGAAATGCTCTATGTAGGCTATCGGGCTAGAATAGGCTAAAGCCTATTCTAAAATCCTGCAGTGTAACAGGAAAACTGTGGTTTCGTTGCAGTAGGATGCAAGCCTCCTTTCTACTGTAGGTATGGGGTCCTTGGGTGTGAGTTCCTGGAAGAAAGGCGAAGCAGATTGTGTTTCTAAGAGCAGCTCAAAATCGGACAATGAGGCAGACTCCATGGCATGTAGGACGTGAGAGAACAGAATCCCTGGAGCTGTTGGTGTGCTGAGGACATCTAGCTTTCCCAAGGAAGGTTGCAGTGTATTGCCCTACTCTCTGAACACATAGAGGGACTTGGAAAGGCTTACGGCCTGGATGTTTCCCAGAAGGGCAGTACGGCCTGCTGGTACTCACTGTATTGGTAGGCAATGGGGTGCCCACACGAGGGTCCAAAGAGTCTGGAAAACCGTAGAAACGTTAAAGTAAAGCAGAACTGCGAATACGAGCTAATGTAAACTGCAACACGCTTTCGCTTCAGCAGGGCTCTTCAGGCCTTAGCGTGAGGCAAGTACTGACGTCAAGTTTCCCTTTAGCTCTAGAGCCTGACGGGATGAGCTACCACCCATGCTATGGAAGCATCGTGCTTCGTTAGAGAAACCTTTTCGTCCAGAGTGTAACTACAGTGACTAGAGGCCAGTCAGAAATAGACGTATTTAGGTAGCTTCAGGGCAGCCTGAATAGAGCTTTTAATATGGGAAACAAGGCTTGTGCCATCAGGTCATCTTTTGCGGTGAACACGAAGTCTAAACCCATCTGATTTCCAACAAGTCAAAAGAGACTCTAGCTACACCCTGTTCCCTTGCCTGAATCAACTTTTCTTCCCAAAGTGTTCTGCATGTAGCGAACTCACTCATCCTTGGAACACTCTAAGTAGGCTATCGGTCCTTAGCCTATTCAAAATACTGCAGTGTAACAGGAACAACTGTGCTTTGGTTGCAGTAGGAACGCAAGCCTCCTTTCTCCTGTAGGTATGGGGTCCTTGAGTGTGAGTTCCTAGAAGAAAGGCGAATCAGATTGTGTTGCTAAGTGCAGCTCAAATGAGGACAATGAGGCAGACTTCCATGGCATGTAGGACGTGAGAGAACAGAATCCCTGGAGCTGTTGGTGTGCTGAGGACATCTAGCGTTCCCAAGGAAGGGTGCAGTGTATTGCCCTGCTCTCTGAATGCAGAGTGACTTGGAAAGACTTACGGCCTGGAAGTTTCTTAGAAGGGCAGTGGAACCTGCTGGTACTCACTGTATTTGTAGGCAGTGGGGTGCCCACACGAGGGTCCTAAGTGTCTGGAAAAGCGGAGAAACGTTAAAGTAAAGCAGAACTGCGAATACTAGCTAATGGAAACTGCAACACGCTTTCGCTTCAGCAGGGCTTTTCAGGCCTTAGCGTGAGGCAAGTACTCACGTCAAGTTTCCCTTTAGCTCTAGAGCCTGACAGGATGAGCTCCCACCCATACTATGGAAGCACCGTGTTTCTTTAGAGAAAACTGCTTTTTGTTCCAGAGGGCTAACTACAGTGACTAGAGGCCAGTCAAAAAGAGAGTTATTTAGGTAGCTTCAGGGCAGCATGACTAAGAGCTTTTAATATGGGAAAGCAAGGCTTGTGCCATCAGGTCTTCTTTGCAGGTGAACGAACAATCAGCCTGAAGTCTTCTGATTTCTAACAAGTCAAAAGAGACTCTAGCTCTACCCTGGTCCCTTGCCTGAATCAACTTTTCTTCACAAAGTGTTCTCCATGTAGCGAACTCCCTCAAATTTGAAATGCTCTATGTAGGCTATCGGGCTAGAATAGGCTAAAGCCTATTCTAAAATCCTGCAGTGTAACAGGAAAACTGTGGTTTCGTTGCAGTAGGATGCAAGCCTCCTTTCTACTGTAGGTATGGGGTCCTTGGGTGTGAGTTCCTGGAAGAAAGGCGAAGCAGATTGTGTTTCTAAGAGCAGCTCAAAATCGGACAATGAGGCAGACTCCATGGCATGTAGGACGTGAGAGAACAGAATCCCTGGAGCTGTTGGTGTGCTGAGGACATCTAGCTTTCCCAAGGAAGGGTGCAGTGTATTGCCCTACTCTCTGAACACATAGAGGGACTTGGAAAGGCTTACGGCCTGGATGTTTCTTAGAAGGGCAGTACGGCCTGCTGGTACTCACTGTATTGGTAGGCAATGGGGTGCCCACACGAGGGTCCAAAGAGTCTGGAAAACCGTAGAAACGTTAAAGCAGAACTGCGAATACGAGCTAATGTAAACTGCAACACGCTTTCGCTTCAGCAGGGCTCTTCAGGCCTTAGCGTGAGGCAAGTACTGACGTCAAGTTTCCCTTTAGCTCTAGAGCCTGACGGGATGAGCTACCACCCATGCTATGGAAGCATCGTGCTTCGTTAGAGAAATCTTTTCGTCCTGAGTGTAACTACAGTGACTAGAGGCCAGTCAGAAATAGACGTATTTAGGTAGCTTCAGGGCAGCATGACTAAGAGCTTTTAAGAAGGGAAAGCAAGGCTCGTGCCATCAGGTTTCTTTGCCGGTGAACCATCAGCCTGAAGCCTTCTGATTTCTAACAAGTCAAAAGAGACTCTAGCTCTACCCTTGTCCCTTGCCTGAATCAACTTTTCTTCACAAAGTGTTCTACATGTAGCGAACTGCCTCAAATTTGAAATGCTCTATGTAGGCTATCGGTCCTTAGGCTATTCTAAAATCCTGCAGGGTAACAGGAACAACTGTGCTTTGGTTGCAGAAGGAAAGCAAGCCTCCTTTCTCCTGTAGGTATGGGGTCCTTGAGTGTGAGTTCCTAGAAGAAAGGCGAATCAGATTGTGTTGCTAAGTGCAGCTCAAATGAGGACAATGAGGCAGACTTCCATGGCATGTAGGACGTGAGAGAACAGAATCCCTGGAGCTGTTGGTGTGCTGAGGACATCTAGCTTTCCCAAGGAAGGGTGCAGTGTATTGCCCTGCTCTCTGAATGCAGAGTGACTTGGAAAGACTTACGGCCTGGAAGTTTCTTAGAAGGGCAGTGGAACCTGCTGGTACTCACTGTATTTGTAGGCAGTGGGGTGCCCACACGAGGGTCCTAAGTGTCTGGAAAAGCGGAGAAACGTTAAAGTAAAGCAGAACTGCGAATACTAGCTAATGGAAACTGCAACACGCTTTCGCTTCAGCAGGGCTTTTCAGGCCTTAGCGTGAGGCAAGTACTCACGTCAAGTTTCCCTTTAGCTCTAGAGCCTGACAGGATGAGCTCCCACCCATACTATGGAAGCACCGTGTTTCTTTAGAGAAAACTGCTTTTTGTTCCAGAGGGCTAACTACAGTGACTAGAGGCCAGTCAAAAAGAGAGTTATTTAGGTAGCTTCAGGGCAGCATGACTAAGAGCTTTTAATATGGGAAAGCAAGGCTTGTGCCATCAGGTCTTCTTTGCAGGTGAACGAACAATCAGCCTGAAGTCTTCTGATTTCTAACAAGTCAAAAGAGACTCTAGCTCTACCCTGGTCCCTTGCCTGAATCAACTTTTCTTCACAAAGTGTTCTCCATGTAGCGAACTCCCTCAAATTTGAAATGCTCTATGTAGGCTATCGGGCTAGAATAGGCTAAAGCCTATTCTAAAATCCTGCAGTGTAACAGGAAAACTGTGGTTTCGTTGCAGTAGGATGCAAGCCTCCTTTCTACTGTAGGTATGGGGTCCTTGGGTGTGAGTTCCTGGAAGAAAGGCGAAGCAGATTGTGTTTCTAAGAGCAGCTCAAAATCGGACAATGAGGCAGACTCCATGGCATGTAGGACGTGAGAGAACAGAATCCCTGGAGCTGTTGGTGTGCTGAGGACATCTAGCTTTCCCAAGGAAGGTTGCAGTGTATTGCCCTACTCTCTGAACACATAGAGGGACTTGGAAAGGCTTACGGCCTGGATGTTTCCCAGAAGGGCAGTACGGCCTGCTGGTACTCACTGTATTGGTAGGCAATGGGGTGCCCACACGAGGGTCCAAAGAGTCTGGAAAACCGTAGAAACGTTAAAGTAAAGCAGAACTGCGAATACGAGCTAATGTAAACTGCAACACGCTTTCGCTTCAGCAGGGCTCTTCAGGCCTTAGCGTGAGGCAAGTACTGACGTCAAGTTTCCCTTTAGCTCTAGAGCCTGACGGGATGAGCTACCACCCATGCTATGGAAGCATCGTGCTTCGTTAGAGAAACCTTTTCGTCCAGAGTGTAACTACAGTGACTAGAGGCCAGTCAGAAATAGACGTATTTAGGTAGCTTCAGGGCAGCCTGAATAGAGCTTTTAATATGGGAAACAAGGCTTGTGCCATCAGGTCATCTTTTGCGGTGAACACGAAGTCTAAACCCATCTGATTTCCAACAAGTCAAAAGAGACTCTAGCTACACCCTGTTCCCTTGCCTGAATCAACTTTTCTTCCCAAAGTGTTCTGCATGTAGCGAACTCACTCATCCTTGGAACACTCTAAGTAGGCTATCGGTCCTTAGCCTATTCAAAATACTGCAGTGTAACAGGAACAACTGTGCTTTGGTTGCAGTAGGAACGCAAGCCTCCTTTCTCCTGTAGGTATGGGGTCCTTGAGTGTGAGTTCCTAGAAGAAAGGCGAATCAGATTGTGTTGCTAAGTGCAGCTCAAATGAGGACAATGAGGCAGACTTCCATGGCATGTAGGACGTGAGAGAACAGAATCCCTGGAGCTGTTGGTGTGCTGAGGACATCTAGCGTTCCCAAGGAAGGGTGCAGTGTATTGCCCTGCTCTCTGAATGCAGAGTGACTTGGAAAGACTTACGGCCTGGAAGTTTCTTAGAAGGGCAGTGGAACCTGCTGGTACTCACTGTATTTGTAGGCAGTGGGGTGCCCACACGAGGGTCCTAAGTGTCTGGAAAAGCGGAGAAACGTTAAAGTAAAGCAGAACTGCGAATACTAGCTAATGGAAACTGCAACACGCTTTCGCTTCAGCAGGGCTTTTCAGGCCTTAGCGTGAGGCAAGTACTCACGTCAAGTTTCCCTTTAGCTCTAGAGCCTGACAGGATGAGCTCCCACCCATACTATGGAAGCACCGTGTTTCTTTAGAGAAAACTGCTTTTTGTTCCAGAGGGCTAACTACAGTGACTAGAGGCCAGTCAAAAAGAGAGTTATTTAGGTAGCTTCAGGGCAGCATGACTAAGAGCTTTTAATATGGGAAAGCAAGGCTTGTGCCATCAGGTCTTCTTTGCAGGTGAACGAACAATCAGCCTGAAGTCTTCTGATTTCTAACAAGTCAAAAGAGACTCTAGCTCTACCCTGGTCCCTTGCCTGAATCAACTTTTCTTCACAAAGTGTTCTCCATGTAGCGAACTCCCTCAAATTTGAAATGCTCTATGTAGGCTATCGGGCTAGAATAGGCTAAAGCCTATTCTAAAATCCTGCAGTGTAACAGGAAAACTGTGGTTTCGTTGCAGTAGGATGCAAGCCTCCTTTCTACTGTAGGTATGGGGTCCTTGGGTGTGAGTTCCTGGAAGAAAGGCGAAGCAGATTGTGTTTCTAAGAGCAGCTCAAAATCGGACAATGAGGCAGACTCCATGGCATGTAGGACGTGAGAGAACAGAATCCCTGGAGCTGTTGGTGTGCTGAGGACATCTAGCTTTCCCAAGGAAGGGTGCAGTGTATTGCCCTACTCTCTGAACACATAGAGGGACTTGGAAAGGCTTACGGCCTGGATGTTTCTTAGAAGGGCAGTACGGCCTGCTGGTACTCACTGTATTGGTAGGCAATGGGGTGCCCACACGAGGGTCCAAAGAGTCTGGAAAACCGTAGAAACGTTAAAGCAGAACTGCGAATACGAGCTAATGTAAACTGCAACACGCTTTCGCTTCAGCAGGGCTCTTCAGGCCTTAGCGTGAGGCAAGTACTGACGTCAAGTTTCCCTTTAGCTCTAGAGCCTGACGGGATGAGCTACCACCCATGCTATGGAAGCATCGTGCTTCGTTAGAGAAACCTTTTCGTCCAGAGTGTAACTACAGTGACTAGAGGCCAGTCAGAAATAGACGTATTTAGGTAGCTTCAGGGCAGCCTGAATAGAGCTTTTAATATGGGAAACAAGGCTTGTGCCATCAGGTCATCTTTTGCGGTGAACACGAAGTCTAAACCCATCTGATTTCCAACAAGTCAAAAGAGACTCTAGCTACACCCTGTTCCCTTGCCTGAATCAACTTTTCTTCCCAAAGTGTTCTGCATGTAGCGAACTCACTCATCCTTGGAACACTCTAAGTAGGCTATCGGTCCTTAGCCTATTCAAAATACTGCAGTGTAACAGGAACAACTGTGCTTTGGTTGCAGTAGGAACGCAAGCCTCCTTTCTCCTGTAGGTATGGGGTCCTTGAGTGTGAGTTCCTAGAAGAAAGGCGAATCAGATTGTGTTGCTAAGTGCAGCTCAAATGAGGACAATGAGGCAGACTTCCATGGCATGTAGGACGTGAGAGAACAGAATCCCTGGAGCTGTTGGTGTGCTGAGGACATCTAGCTTTCCCAAGGAAGGGTGCAGTGTATTGCCCTGCTCTCTGAATGCAGAGTGACTTGGAAAGACTTACGGCCTGGAAGTTTCTTAGAAGGGCAGTGGAACCTGCTGGTACTCACTGTATTTGTAGGCAGTGGGGTGCCCACACGAGGGTCCTAAGTGTCTGGAAAAGCGGAGAAACGTTAAAGTAAAGCAGAACTGCGAATACTAGCTAATGGAAACTGCAACACGCTTTCGCTTCAGCAGGGCTTTTCAGGCCTTAGCGTGAGGCAAGTACTCACGTCAAGTTTCCCTTTAGCTCTAGAGCCTGACAGGATGAGCTCCCACCCATACTATGGAAGCACCGTGTTTCTTTAGAGAAAACTGCTTTTTGTTCCAGAGGGCTAACTACAGTGACTAGAGGCCAGTCAAAAAGAGAGTTATTTAGGTAGCTTCAGGGCAGCATGACTAAGAGCTTTTAATATGGGAAAGCAAGGCTTGTGCCATCAGGTCTTCTTTGCAGGTGAACGAACAATCAGCCTGAAGTCTTCTGATTTCTAACAAGTCAAAAGAGACTCTAGCTCTACCCTGGTCCCTTGCCTGAATCAACTTTTCTTCACAAAGTGTTCTCCATGTAGCGAACTCCCTCAAATTTGAAATGCTCTATGTAGGCTATCGGGCTAGAATAGGCTAAAGCCTATTCTAAAATCCTGCAGTGTAACAGGAAAACTGTGGTTTCGTTGCAGTAGGATGCAAGCCTCCTTTCTACTGTAGGTATGGGGTCCTTGGGTGTGAGTTCCTGGAAGAAAGGCGAAGCAGATTGTGTTTCTAAGAGCAGCTCAAAATCGGACAATGAGGCAGACTCCATGGCATGTAGGACGTGAGAGAACAGAATCCCTGGAGCTGTTGGTGTGCTGAGGACATCTAGCTTTCCCAAGGAAGGTTGCAGTGTATTGCCCTACTCTCTGAACACATAGAGGGACTTGGAAAGGCTTACGGCCTGGATGTTTCCCAGAAGGGCAGTACGGCCTGCTGGTACTCACTGTATTGGTAGGCAATGGGGTGCCCACACGAGGGTCCAAAGAGTCTGGAAAACCGTAGAAACGTTAAAGTAAAGCAGAACTGCGAATACGAGCTAATGTAAACTGCAACACGCTTTCGCTTCAGCAGGGCTCTTCAGGCCTTAGCGTGAGGCAAGTACTGACGTCAAGTTTCCCTTTAGCTCTAGAGCCTGACGGGATGAGCTACCACCCATGCTATGGAAGCATCGTGCTTCGTTAGAGAAACCTTTTCGTCCAGAGTGTAACTACAGTGACTAGAGGCCAGTCAGAAATAGACGTATTTAGGTAGCTTCAGGGCAGCCTGAATAGAGCTTTTAATATGGGAAACAAGGCTTGTGCCTTCAGGTCATCTTTTGCGGTGAACACGAAGTCTAAACCCATCTGATTTCCAACAAGTCAAAAGAGACTCTAGCTACACCCTGTTCCCTTGCCTGAATCAACTTTTCTTCCCAAAGTGTTCTGCATGTAGCGAACTCACTCATCCTTGGAACACTCTAAGTAGGCTATCGGTCCTTAGCCTATTCAAAATACTGCAGTGTAACAGGAACAACTGTGCTTTGGTTGCAGTAGGAACGCAAGCCTCCTTTCTCCTGTAGGTATGGGGTCCTTGAGTGTGAGTTCCTAGAAGAAAGGCGAATCAGATTGTGTTGCTAAGTGCAGCTCAAATGAGGACAATGAGGCAGACTTCCATGGCATGTAGGACGTGAGAGAACAGAATCCCTGGAGCTGTTGGTGTGCTGAGGACATCTAGCGTTCCCAAGGAAGGGTGCAGTGTATTGCCCTGCTCTCTGAATGCAGAGTGACTTGGAAAGACTTACGGCCTGGAAGTTTCTTAGAAGGGCAGTGGAACCTGCTGGTACTCACTGTATTTGTAGGCAGTGGGGTGCCCACACGAGGGTCCTAAGTGTCTGGAAAAGCGGAGAAACGTTAAAGTAAAGCAGAACTGCGAATACTAGCTAATGGAAACTGCAACACGCTTTCGCTTCAGCAGGGCTTTTCAGGCCTTAGCGTGAGGCAAGTACTCACGTCAAGTTTCCCTTTAGCTCTAGAGCCTGACAGGATGAGCTCCCACCCATACTATGGAAGCACCGTGTTTCTTTAGAGAAAACTGCTTTTTGTTCCAGAGGGCTAACTACAGTGACTAGAGGCCAGTCAAAAAGAGAGTTATTTAGGTAGCTTCAGGGCAGCATGACTAAGAGCTTTTAATATGGGAAAGCAAGGCTTGTGCCATCAGGTCTTCTTTGCAGGTGAACGAACAATCAGCCTGAAGTCTTCTGATTTCTAACAAGTCAAAAGAGACTCTAGCTCTACCCTGGTCCCTTGCCTGAATCAACTTTTCTTCACAAAGTGTTCTCCATGTAGCGAACTCCCTCAAATTTGAAATGCTCTATGTAGGCTATCGGGCTAGAATAGGCTAAAGCCTATTCTAAAATCCTGCAGTGTAACAGGAAAACTGTGGTTTCGTTGCAGTAGGATGCAAGCCTCCTTTCTACTGTAGGTATGGGGTCCTTGGGTGTGAGTTCCTGGAAGAAAGGCGAAGCAGATTGTGTTTCTAAGAGCAGCTCAAAATCGGACAATGAGGCAGACTCCATGGCATGTAGGACGTGAGAGAACAGAATCCCTGGAGCTGTTGGTGTGCTGAGGACATCTAGCTTTCCCAAGGAAGGTTGCAGTGTATTGCCCTACTCTCTGAACACATAGAGGGACTTGGAAAGGCTTACGGCCTGGATGTTTCCCAGAAGGGCAGTACGGCCTGCTGGTACTCACTGTATTGGTAGGCAATGGGGTGCCCACACGAGGGTCCAAAGAGTCTGGAAAACCGTAGAAACGTTAAAGTAAAGCAGAACTGCGAATACGAGCTAATGTAAACTGCAACACGCTTTCGCTTCAGCAGGGCTCTTCAGGCCTTAGCGTGAGGCAAGTACTGACGTCAAGTTTCCCTTTAGCTCTAGAGCCTGACGGGATGAGCTACCACCCATGCTATGGAAGCATCGTGCTTCGTTAGAGAAACCTTTTCGTCCAGAGTGTAACTACAGTGACTAGAGGCCAGTCAGAAATAGACGTATTTAGGTAGCTTCAGGGCAGCCTGAATAGAGCTTTTAATATGGGAAACAAGGCTTGTGCCATCAGGTCATCTTTTGCGGTGAACACGAAGTCTAAACCCATCTGATTTCCAACAAGTCAAAAGAGACTCTAGCTACACCCTGTTCCCTTGCCTGAATCAACTTTTCTTCCCAAAGTGTTCTGCATGTAGCGAACTCACTCATCCTTGGAACACTCTAAGTAGGCTATCGGTCCTTAGCCTATTCAAAATACTGCAGTGTAACAGGAACAACTGTGCTTTGGTTGCAGTAGGAACGCAAGCCTCCTTTCTCCTGTAGGTATGGGGTCCTTGAGTGTGAGTTCCTAGAAGAAAGGCGAATCAGATTGTGTTGCTAAGTGCAGCTCAAATGAGGACAATGAGGCAGACTTCCATGGCATGTAGGACGTGAGAGAACAGAATCCCTGGAGCTGTTGGTGTGCTGAGGACATCTAGCGTTCCCAAGGAAGGGTGCAGTGTATTGCCCTGCTCTCTGAATGCAGAGTGACTTGGAAAGACTTACGGCCTGGAAGTTTCTTAGAAGGGCAGTGGAACCTGCTGGTACTCACTGTATTTGTAGGCAGTGGGGTGCCCACACGAGGGTCCTAAGTGTCTGGAAAAGCGGAGAAACGTTAAAGTAAAGCAGAACTGCGAATACTAGCTAATGGAAACTGCAACACGCTTTCGCTTCAGCAGGGCTTTTCAGGCCTTAGCGTGAGGCAAGTACTCACGTCAAGTTTCCCTTTAGCTCTAGAGCCTGACAGGATGAGCTCCCACCCATACTATGGAAGCACCGTGTTTCTTTAGAGAAAACTGCTTTTTGTTCCAGAGGGCTAACTACAGTGACTAGAGGCCAGTCAAAAAGAGAGTTATTTAGGTAGCTTCAGGGCAGCATGACTAAGAGCTTTTAATATGGGAAAGCAAGGCTTGTGCCATCAGGTCTTCTTTGCAGGTGAACGAACAATCAGCCTGAAGTCTTCTGATTTCTAACAAGTCAAAAGAGACTCTAGCTCTACCCTGGTCCCTTGCCTGAATCAACTTTTCTTCACAAAGTGTTCTCCATGTAGCGAACTCCCTCAAATTTGAAATGCTCTATGTAGGCTATCGGGCTAGAATAGGCTAAAGCCTATTCTAAAATCCTGCAGTGTAACAGGAAAACTGTGGTTTCGTTGCAGTAGGATGCAAGCCTCCTTTCTACTGTAGGTATGGGGTCCTTGGGTGTGAGTTCCTGGAAGAAAGGCGAAGCAGATTGTGTTTCTAAGAGCAGCTCAAAATCGGACAATGAGGCAGACTCCATGGCATGTAGGACGTGAGAGAACAGAATCCCTGGAGCTGTTGGTGTGCTGAGGACATCTAGCTTTCCCAAGGAAGGGTGCAGTGTATTGCCCTACTCTCTGAACACATAGAGGGACTTGGAAAGGCTTACGGCCTGGATGTTTCTTAGAAGGGCAGTACGGCCTGCTGGTACTCACTGTATTGGTAGGCAATGGGGTGCCCACACGAGGGTCCAAAGAGTCTGGAAAACCGTAGAAACGTTAAAGCAGAACTGCGAATACGAGCTAATGTAAACTGCAACACGCTTTCGCTTCAGCAGGGCTCTTCAGGCCTTAGCGTGAGGCAAGTACTGACGTCAAGTTTCCCTTTAGCTCTAGAGCCTGACGGGATGAGCTACCACCCATGCTATGGAAGCATCGTGCTTCGTTAGAGAAATCTTTTCGTCCTGAGTGTAACTACAGTGACTAGAGGCCAGTCAGAAATAGACGTATTTAGGTAGCTTCAGGGCAGCATGACTAAGAGCTTTTAAGAAGGGAAAGCAAGGCTCGTGCCATCAGGTTTCTTTGCCGGTGAACCATCAGCCTGAAGCCTTCTGATTTCTAACAAGTCAAAAGAGACTCTAGCTCTACCCTTGTCCCTTGCCTGAATCAACTTTTCTTCACAAAGTGTTCTACATGTAGCGAACTGCCTCAAATTTGAAATGCTCTATGTAGGCTATCGGTCCTTAGGCTATTCTAAAATCCTGCAGGGTAACAGGAACAACTGTGCTTTGGTTGCAGAAGGAAAGCAAGCCTCCTTTCTCCTGTAGGTATGGGGTCCTTGAGTGTGAGTTCCTAGAAGAAAGGCGAATCAGATTGTGTTGCTAAGTGCAGCTCAAATGAGGACAATGAGGCAGACTTCCATGGCATGTAGGACGTGAGAGAACAGAATCCCTGGAGCTGTTGGTGTGCTGAGGACATCTAGCTTTCCCAAGGAAGGGTGCAGTGTATTGCCCTGCTCTCTGAATGCAGAGTGACTTGGAAAGACTTACGGCCTGGAAGTTTCTTAGAAGGGCAGTGGAACCTGCTGGTACTCACTGTATTTGTAGGCAGTGGGGTGCCCACACGAGGGTCCTAAGTGTCTGGAAAAGCGGAGAAACGTTAAAGTAAAGCAGAACTGCGAATACTAGCTAATGGAAACTGCAACACGCTTTCGCTTCAGCAGGGCTTTTCAGGCCTTAGCGTGAGGCAAGTACTCACGTCAAGTTTCCCTTTAGCTCTAGAGCCTGACAGGATGAGCTCCCACCCATACTATGGAAGCACCGTGTTTCTTTAGAGAAAACTGCTTTTTGTTCCAGAGGGCTAACTACAGTGACTAGAGGCCAGTCAAAAAGAGAGTTATTTAGGTAGCTTCAGGGCAGCATGACTAAGAGCTTTTAATATGGGAAAGCAAGGCTTGTGCCATCAGGTCTTCTTTGCAGGTGAACGAACAATCAGCCTGAAGTCTTCTGATTTCTAACAAGTCAAAAGAGACTCTAGCTCTACCCTGGTCCCTTGCCTGAATCAACTTTTCTTCACAAAGTGTTCTCCATGTAGCGAACTCCCTCAAATTTGAAATGCTCTATGTAGGCTATCGGGCTAGAATAGGCTAAAGCCTATTCTAAAATCCTGCAGTGTAACAGGAAAACTGTGGTTTCGTTGCAGTAGGATGCAAGCCTCCTTTCTACTGTAGGTATGGGGTCCTTGGGTGTGAGTTCCTGGAAGAAAGGCGAAGCAGATTGTGTTTCTAAGAGCAGCTCAAAATCGGACAATGAGGCAGACTCCATGGCATGTAGGACGTGAGAGAACAGAATCCCTGGAGCTGTTGGTGTGCTGAGGACATCTAGCTTTCCCAAGGAAGGTTGCAGTGTATTGCCCTACTCTCTGAACACATAGAGGGACTTGGAAAGGCTTACGGCCTGGATGTTTCCCAGAAGGGCAGTACGGCCTGCTGGTACTCACTGTATTGGTAGGCAATGGGGTGCCCACACGAGGGTCCAAAGAGTCTGGAAAACCGTAGAAACGTTAAAGTAAAGCAGAACTGCGAATACGAGCTAATGTAAACTGCAACACGCTTTCGCTTCAGCAGGGCTCTTCAGGCCTTAGCGTGAGGCAAGTACTGACGTCAAGTTTCCCTTTAGCTCTAGAGCCTGACGGGATGAGCTACCACCCATGCTATGGAAGCATCGTGCTTCGTTAGAGAAACCTTTTCGTCCAGAGTGTAACTACAGTGACTAGAGGCCAGTCAGAAATAGACGTATTTAGGTAGCTTCAGGGCAGCCTGAATAGAGCTTTTAATATGGGAAACAAGGCTTGTGCCATCAGGTCATCTTTTGCGGTGAACACGAAGTCTAAACCCATCTGATTTCCAACAAGTCAAAAGAGACTCTAGCTACACCCTGTTCCCTTGCCTGAATCAACTTTTCTTCCCAAAGTGTTCTGCATGTAGCGAACTCACTCATCCTTGGAACACTCTAAGTAGGCTATCGGTCCTTAGCCTATTCAAAATACTGCAGTGTAACAGGAACAACTGTGCTTTGGTTGCAGTAGGAACGCAAGCCTCCTTTCTCCTGTAGGTATGGGGTCCTTGAGTGTGAGTTCCTAGAAGAAAGGCGAATCAGATTGTGTTGCTAAGTGCAGCTCAAATGAGGACAATGAGGCAGACTTCCATGGCATGTAGGACGTGAGAGAACAGAATCCCTGGAGCTGTTGGTGTGCTGAGGACATCTAGCGTTCCCAAGGAAGGGTGCAGTGTATTGCCCTGCTCTCTGAATGCAGAGTGACTTGGAAAGACTTACGGCCTGGAAGTTTCTTAGAAGGGCAGTGGAACCTGCTGGTACTCACTGTATTTGTAGGCAGTGGGGTGCCCACACGAGGGTCCTAAGTGTCTGGAAAAGCGGAGAAACGTTAAAGTAAAGCAGAACTGCGAATACTAGCTAATGGAAACTGCAACACGCTTTCGCTTCAGCAGGGCTTTTCAGGCCTTAGCGTGAGGCAAGTACTCACGTCAAGTTTCCCTTTAGCTCTAGAGCCTGACAGGATGAGCTCCCACCCATACTATGGAAGCACCGTGTTTCTTTAGAGAAAACTGCTTTTTGTTCCAGAGGGCTAACTACAGTGACTAGAGGCCAGTCAAAAAGAGAGTTATTTAGGTAGCTTCAGGGCAGCATGACTAAGAGCTTTTAATATGGGAAAGCAAGGCTTGTGCCATCAGGTCTTCTTTGCAGGTGAACGAACAATCAGCCTGAAGTCTTCTGATTTCTAACAAGTCAAAAGAGACTCTAGCTCTACCCTGGTCCCTTGCCTGAATCAACTTTTCTTCACAAAGTGTTCTCCATGTAGCGAACTCCCTCAAATTTGAAATGCTCTATGTAGGCTATCGGGCTAGAATAGGCTAAAGCCTATTCTAAAATCCTGCAGTGTAACAGGAAAACTGTGGTTTCGTTGCAGTAGGATGCAAGCCTCCTTTCTACTGTAGGTATGGGGTCCTTGGGTGTGAGTTCCTGGAAGAAAGGCGAAGCAGATTGTGTTTCTAAGAGCAGCTCAAAATCGGACAATGAGGCAGACTCCATGGCATGTAGGACGTGAGAGAACAGAATCCCTGGAGCTGTTGGTGTGCTGAGGACATCTAGCTTTCCCAAGGAAGGGTGCAGTGTATTGCCCTACTCTCTGAACACATAGAGGGACTTGGAAAGGCTTACGGCCTGGATGTTTCTTAGAAGGGCAGTACGGCCTGCTGGTACTCACTGTATTGGTAGGCAATGGGGTGCCCACACGAGGGTCCAAAGAGTCTGGAAAACCGTAGAAACGTTAAAGCAGAACTGCGAATACGAGCTAATGTAAACTGCAACACGCTTTCGCTTCAGCAGGGCTCTTCAGGCCTTAGCGTGAGGCAAGTACTGACGTCAAGTTTCCCTTTAGCTCTAGAGCCTGACGGGATGAGCTACCACCCATGCTATGGAAGCATCGTGCTTCGTTAGAGAAATCTTTTCGTCCTGAGTGTAACTACAGTGACTAGAGGCCAGTCAGAAATAGACGTATTTAGGTAGCTTCAGGGCAGCATGACTAAGAGCTTTTAAGAAGGGAAAGCAAGGCTCGTGCCATCAGGTTTCTTTGCCGGTGAACCATCAGCCTGAAGCCTTCTGATTTCTAACAAGTCAAAAGAGACTCTAGCTCTACCCTTGTCCCTTGCCTGAATCAACTTTTCTTCACAAAGTGTTCTACATGTAGCGAACTGCCTCAAATTTGAAATGCTCTATGTAGGCTATCGGTCCTTAGGCTATTCTAAAATCCTGCAGGGTAACAGGAACAACTGTGCTTTGGTTGCAGAAGGAAAGCAAGCCTCCTTTCTCCTGTAGGTATGGGGTCCTTGAGTGTGAGTTCCTAGAAGAAAGGCGAATCAGATTGTGTTGCTAAGTGCAGCTCAAATGAGGACAATGAGGCAGACTTCCATGGCATGTAGGACGTGAGAGAACAGAATCCCTGGAGCTGTTGGTGTGCTGAGGACATCTAGCTTTCCCAAGGAAGGGTGCAGTGTATTGCCCTGCTCTCTGAATGCAGAGTGACTTGGAAAGACTTACGGCCTGGAAGTTTCTTAGAAGGGCAGTGGAACCTGCTGGTACTCACTGTATTTGTAGGCAGTGGGGTGCCCACACGAGGGTCCTAAGTGTCTGGAAAAGCGGAGAAACGTTAAAGTAAAGCAGAACTGCGAATACTAGCTAATGGAAACTGCAACACGCTTTCGCTTCAGCAGGGCTTTTCAGGCCTTAGCGTGAGGCAAGTACTCACGTCAAGTTTCCCTTTAGCTCTAGAGCCTGACAGGATGAGCTCCCACCCATACTATGGAAGCACCGTGTTTCTTTAGAGAAAACTGCTTTTTGTTCCAGAGGGCTAACTACAGTGACTAGAGGCCAGTCAAAAAGAGAGTTATTTAGGTAGCTTCAGGGCAGCATGACTAAGAGCTTTTAATATGGGAAAGCAAGGCTTGTGCCATCAGGTCTTCTTTGCAGGTGAACGAACAATCAGCCTGAAGTCTTCTGATTTCTAACAAGTCAAAAGAGACTCTAGCTCTACCCTGGTCCCTTGCCTGAATCAACTTTTCTTCACAAAGTGTTCTCCATGTAGCGAACTCCCTCAAATTTGAAATGCTCTATGTAGGCTATCGGGCTAGAATAGGCTAAAGCCTATTCTAAAATCCTGCAGTGTAACAGGAAAACTGTGGTTTCGTTGCAGTAGGATGCAAGCCTCCTTTCTACTGTAGGTATGGGGTCCTTGGGTGTGAGTTCCTGGAAGAAAGGCGAAGCAGATTGTGTTTCTAAGAGCAGCTCAAAATCGGACAATGAGGCAGACTCCATGGCATGTAGGACGTGAGAGAACAGAATCCCTGGAGCTGTTGGTGTGCTGAGGACATCTAGCTTTCCCAAGGAAGGTTGCAGTGTATTGCCCTACTCTCTGAACACATAGAGGGACTTGGAAAGGCTTACGGCCTGGATGTTTCCCAGAAGGGCAGTACGGCCTGCTGGTACTCACTGTATTGGTAGGCAATGGGGTGCCCACACGAGGGTCCAAAGAGTCTGGAAAACCGTAGAAACGTTAAAGTAAAGCAGAACTGCGAATACGAGCTAATGTAAACTGCAACACGCTTTCGCTTCAGCAGGGCTCTTCAGGCCTTAGCGTGAGGCAAGTACTGACGTCAAGTTTCCCTTTAGCTCTAGAGCCTGACGGGATGAGCTACCACCCATGCTATGGAAGCATCGTGCTTCGTTAGAGAAACCTTTTCGTCCAGAGTGTAACTACAGTGACTAGAGGCCAGTCAGAAATAGACGTATTTAGGTAGCTTCAGGGCAGCCTGAATAGAGCTTTTAATATGGGAAACAAGGCTTGTGCCATCAGGTCATCTTTTGCGGTGAACACGAAGTCTAAACCCATCTGATTTCCAACAAGTCAAAAGAGACTCTAGCTACACCCTGTTCCCTTGCCTGAATCAACTTTTCTTCCCAAAGTGTTCTGCATGTAGCGAACTCACTCATCCTTGGAACACTCTAAGTAGGCTATCGGTCCTTAGCCTATTCAAAATACTGCAGTGTAACAGGAACAACTGTGCTTTGGTTGCAGTAGGAACGCAAGCCTCCTTTCTCCTGTAGGTATGGGGTCCTTGAGTGTGAGTTCCTAGAAGAAAGGCGAATCAGATTGTGTTGCTAAGTGCAGCTCAAATGAGGACAATGAGGCAGACTTCCATGGCATGTAGGACGTGAGAGAACAGAATCCCTGGAGCTGTTGGTGTGCTGAGGACATCTAGCGTTCCCAAGGAAGGGTGCAGTGTATTGCCCTGCTCTCTGAATGCAGAGTGACTTGGAAAGACTTACGGCCTGGAAGTTTCTTAGAAGGGCAGTGGAACCTGCTGGTACTCACTGTATTTGTAGGCAGTGGGGTGCCCACACGAGGGTCCTAAGTGTCTGGAAAAGCGGAGAAACGTTAAAGTAAAGCAGAACTGCGAATACTAGCTAATGGAAACTGCAACACGCTTTCGCTTCAGCAGGGCTTTTCAGGCCTTAGCGTGAGGCAAGTACTCACGTCAAGTTTCCCTTTAGCTCTAGAGCCTGACAGGATGAGCTCCCACCCATACTATGGAAGCACCGTGTTTCTTTAGAGAAAACTGCTTTTTGTTCCAGAGGGCTAACTACAGTGACTAGAGGCCAGTCAAAAAGAGAGTTATTTAGGTAGCTTCAGGGCAGCATGACTAAGAGCTTTTAATATGGGAAAGCAAGGCTTGTGCCATCAGGTCTTCTTTGCAGGTGAACGAACAATCAGCCTGAAGTCTTCTGATTTCTAACAAGTCAAAAGAGACTCTAGCTCTACCCTGGTCCCTTGCCTGAATCAACTTTTCTTCACAAAGTGTTCTCCATGTAGCGAACTCCCTCAAATTTGAAATGCTCTATGTAGGCTATCGGGCTAGAATAGGCTAAAGCCTATTCTAAAATCCTGCAGTGTAACAGGAAAACTGTGGTTTCGTTGCAGTAGGATGCAAGCCTCCTTTCTACTGTAGGTATGGGGTCCTTGGGTGTGAGTTCCTGGAAGAAAGGCGAAGCAGATTGTGTTTCTAAGAGCAGCTCAAAATCGGACAATGAGGCAGACTCCATGGCATGTAGGACGTGAGAGAACAGAATCCCTGGAGCTGTTGGTGTGCTGAGGACATCTAGCTTTCCCAAGGAAGGGTGCAGTGTATTGCCCTACTCTCTGAACACATAGAGGGACTTGGAAAGGCTTACGGCCTGGATGTTTCTTAGAAGGGCAGTACGGCCTGCTGGTACTCACTGTATTGGTAGGCAATGGGGTGCCCACACGAGGGTCCAAAGAGTCTGGAAAACCGTAGAAACGTTAAAGCAGAACTGCGAATACGAGCTAATGTAAACTGCAACACGCTTTCGCTTCAGCAGGGCTCTTCAGGCCTTAGCGTGAGGCAAGTACTGACGTCAAGTTTCCCTTTAGCTCTAGAGCCTGACGGGATGAGCTACCACCCATGCTATGGAAGCATCGTGCTTCGTTAGAGAAATCTTTTCGTCCTGAGTGTAACTACAGTGACTAGAGGCCAGTCAGAAATAGACGTATTTAGGTAGCTTCAGGGCAGCATGACTAAGAGCTTTTAAGAAGGGAAAGCAAGGCTCGTGCCATCAGGTTTCTTTGCCGGTGAACCATCAGCCTGAAGCCTTCTGATTTCTAACAAGTCAAAAGAGACTCTAGCTCTACCCTTGTCCCTTGCCTGAATCAACTTTTCTTCACAAAGTGTTCTACATGTAGCGAACTGCCTCAAATTTGAAATGCTCTATGTAGGCTATCGGTCCTTAGGCTATTCTAAAATCCTGCAGGGTAACAGGAACAACTGTGCTTTGGTTGCAGAAGGAAAGCAAGCCTCCTTTCTCCTGTAGGTATGGGGTCCTTGAGTGTGAGTTCCTAGAAGAAAGGCGAATCAGATTGTGTTGCTAAGTGCAGCTCAAATGAGGACAATGAGGCAGACTTCCATGGCATGTAGGACGTGAGAGAACAGAATCCCTGGAGCTGTTGGTGTGCTGAGGACATCTAGCTTTCCCAAGGAAGGGTGCAGTGTATTGCCCTGCTCTCTGAATGCAGAGTGACTTGGAAAGACTTACGGCCTGGAAGTTTCTTAGAAGGGCAGTGGA
The DNA here is from genome assembly GCF_028564815.1 of Eubalaena glacialis. Taxonomy (NCBI): domain Eukaryota; kingdom Metazoa; phylum Chordata; class Mammalia; order Artiodactyla; family Balaenidae; genus Eubalaena; species Eubalaena glacialis. Next base: position 111,175 of record NW_026871470.1, read on the forward strand.
ACCTGCTGGTACTCACTGTATTTGTAGGCAGTGGGGTGCCCACACGAGGGTCCTAAGTGTCTGGAAAAGCGGAGAAACGTTAAAGTAAAGCAGAACTGCGAATACTAGCTAATGGAAACTGCAACACGCTTTCGCTTCAGCAGGGCTTTTCAGGCCTTAGCGTGAGGCAAGTACTCACGTCAAGTTTCCCTTTAGCTCTAGAGCCTGACAGGATGAGCTCCCACCCATACTATGGAAGCACCGTGTTTCTTTAGAGAAAACTGCTTTTTGTTCCAGAGGGCTAACTACAGTGACTAGAGGCCAGTCAAAAAGAGAGTTATTTAGGTAGCTTCAGGGCAGCATGACTAAGAGCTTTTAATATGGGAAAGCAAGGCTTGTGCCATCAGGTCTTCTTTGCAGGTGAACGAACAATCAGCCTGAAGTCTTCTGATTTCTAACAAGTCAAAAGAGACTCTAGCTCTACCCTGGTCCCTTGCCTGAATCAACTTTTCTTCACAAAGTGTTCTCCATGTAGCGAACTCCCTCAAATTTGAAATGCTCTATGTAGGCTATCGGGCTAGAATAGGCTAAAGCCTATTCTAAAATCCTGCAGTGTAACAGGAAAACTGTGGTTTCGTTGCAGTAGGATGCAAGCCTCCTTTCTACTGTAGGTATGGGGTCCTTGGGTGTGAGTTCCTGGAAGAAAGGCGAAGCAGATTGTGTTTCTAAGAGCAGCTCAAAATCGGACAATGAGGCAGACTCCATGGCATGTAGGACGTGAGAGAACAGAATCCCTGGAGCTGTTGGTGTGCTGAGGACATCTAGCTTTCCCAAGGAAGGTTGCAGTGTATTGCCCTACTCTCTGAACACATAGAGGGACTTGGAAAGGCTTACGGCCTGGATGTTTCCCAGAAGGGCAGTACGGCCTGCTGGTACTCACTGTATTGGTAGGCAATGGGGTGCCCACACGAGGGTCCAAAGAGTCTGGAAAACCGTAGAAACGTTAAAGTAAAGCAGAACTGCGAATACGAGCTAATGTAAACTGCAACACGCTTTCGCTTCAGCAGGGCTCTTCAGGCCTTAGCGTGAGGCAAGTACTGACGTCAAGTTTCCCTTTAGCTCTAGAGCCTGACGGGATGAGCTACCACCCATGCTATGGAAGCATCGTGCTTCGTTAGAGAAACCTTTTCGTCCAGAGTGTAACTACAGTGACTAGAGGCCAGTCAGAAATAGACGTATTTAGGTAGCTTCAGGGCAGCCTGAATAGAGCTTTTAATATGGGAAACAAGGCTTGTGCCATCAGGTCATCTTTTGCGGTGAACACGAAGTCTAAACCCATCTGATTTCCAACAAGTCAAAAGAGACTCTAGCTACACCCTGTTCCCTTGCCTGAATCAACTTTTCTTCCCAAAGTGTTCTGCATGTAGCGAACTCACTCATCCTTGGAACACTCTAAGTAGGCTATCGGTCCTTAGCCTATTCAAAATACTGCAGTGTAACAGGAACAACTGTGCTTTGGTTGCAGTAGGAACGCAAGCCTCCTTTCTCCTGTAGGTATGGGGTCCTTGAGTGTGAGTTCCTAGAAGAAAGGCGAATCAGATTGTGTTGCTAAGTGCAGCTCAAATGAGGACAATGAGGCAGACTTCCATGGCATGTAGGACGTGAGAGAACAGAATCCCTGGAGCTGTTGGTGTGCTGAGGACATCTAGCTTTCCCAAGGAAGGGTGCAGTGTATTGCCCTGCTCTCTGAATGCAGAGTGACTTGGAAAGACTTACGGCCTGGAAGTTTCTTAGAAGGGCAGTGGAACCTGCTGGTACTCACTGTATTTGTAGGCAGTGGGGTGCCCACACGAGGGTCCTAAGTGTCTGGAAAAGCGGAGAAACGTTAAAGTAAAGCAGAACTGCGAATACTAGCTAATGGAAACTGCAACACGCTTTCGCTTCAGCAGGGCTTTTCAGGCCTTAGCGTGAGGCAAGTACTCACGTCAAGTTTCCCTTTAGCTCTAGAGCCTGACAGGATGAGCTCCCACCCATACTATGGAAGCACCGTGTTTCTTTAGAGAAAACTGCTTTTTGTTCCAGAGGGCTAACTACAGTGACTAGAGGCCAGTCAAAAAGAGAGTTATTTAGGTAGCTTCAGGGCAGCATGACTAAGAGCTTTTAATATGGGAAAGCAAGGCTTGTGCCATCAGGTCTTCTTTGCAGGTGAACGAACAATCAGCCTGAAGTCTTCTGATTTCTAACAAGTCAAAAGAGACTCTAGCTCTACCCTGGTCCCTTGCCTGAATCAACTTTTCTTCACAAAGTGTTCTCCATGTAGCGAACTCCCTCAAATTTGAAATGCTCTATGTAGGCTATCGGGCTAGAATAGGCTAAAGCCTATTCTAAAATCCTGCAGTGTAACAGGAAAACTGTGGTTTCGTTGCAGTAGGATGCAAGCCTCCTTTCTACTGTAGGTATGGGGTCCTTGGGTGTGAGTTCCTGGAAGAAAGGCGAAGCAGATTGTGTTTCTAAGAGCAGCTCAAAATCGGACAATGAGGCAGACTCCATGGCATGTAGGACGTGAGAGAACAGAATCCCTGGAGCTGTTGGTGTGCTGAGGACATCTAGCTTTCCCAAGGAAGGTTGCAGTGTATTGCCCTACTCTCTGAACACATAGAGGGACTTGGAAAGGCTTACGGCCTGGATGTTTCCCAGAAGGGCAGTACGGCCTGCTGGTACTCACTGTATTGGTAGGCAATGGGGTGCCCACACGAGGGTCCAAAGAGTCTGGAAAACCGTAGAAACGTTAAAGTAAAGCAGAACTGCGAATACGAGCTAATGTAAACTGCAACACGCTTTCGCTTCAGCAGGGCTCTTCAGGCCTTAGCGTGAGGCAAGTACTGACGTCAAGTTTCCCTTTAGCTCTAGAGCCTGACGGGATGAGCTACCACCCATGCTATGGAAGCATCGTGCTTCGTTAGAGAAACCTTTTCGTCCAGAGTGTAACTACAGTGACTAGAGGCCAGTCAGAAATAGACGTATTTAGGTAGCTTCAGGGCAGCCTGAATAGAGCTTTTAATATGGGAAACAAGGCTTGTGCCATCAGGTCATCTTTTGCGGTGAACACGAAGTCTAAACCCATCTGATTTCCAACAAGTCAAAAGAGACTCTAGCTACACCCTGTTCCCTTGCCTGAATCAACTTTTCTTCCCAAAGTGTTCTGCATGTAGCGAACTCACTCATCCTTGGAACACTCTAAGTAGGCTATCGGTCCTTAGCCTATTCAAAATCCTGCAGGGTAACAGGAACAACTGTGCTTTGGTTGCAGAAGGAAAGCAAGCCTCCTTTCTCCTGTAGGTATGGGGTCCTTGAGTGTGAGTTCCTAGAAGAAAGGCGAATCAGATTGTGTTGCTAAGTGCAGCTCAAATGAGGACAATGAGGCAGACTTCCATGGCATGTAGGACGTGAGAGAACAGAATCCCTGGAGCTGTTGGTGTGCTGAGGACATCTAGCTTTCCCAAGGAAGGGTGCAGTGTATTGCCCTGCTCTCTGAATGCAGAGTGACTTGGAAAGACTTACGGCCTGGAAGTTTCTTAGAAGGGCAGTGGAACCTGCTGGTACTCACTGTATTTGTAGGCAGTGGGGTGCCCACACGAGGGTCCTAAGTGTCTGGAAAAGCGGAGAAACGTTAAAGTAAAGCAGAACTGCGAATACTAGCTAATGGAAACTGCAACACGCTTTCGCTTCAGCAGGGCTTTTCAGGCCTTAGCGTGAGGCAAGTACTCACGTCAAGTTTCCCTTTAGCTCTAGAGCCTGACAGGATGAGCTCCCACCCATACTATGGAAGCACCGTGTTTCTTTAGAGAAAACTGCTTTTTGTTCCAGAGGGCTAACTACAGTGACTAGAGGCCAGTCAAAAAGAGAGTTATTTAGGTAGCTTCAGGGCAGCATGACTAAGAGCTTTTAATATGGGAAAGCAAGGCTTGTGCCATCAGGTCTTCTTTGCAGGTGAACGAACAATCAGCCTGAAGTCTTCTGATTTCTAACAAGTCAAAAGAGACTCTAGCTCTACCCTGGTCCCTTGCCTGAATCAACTTTTCTTCACAAAGTGTTCTCCATGTAGCGAACTCCCTCAAATTTGAAATGCTCTATGTAGGCTATCGGGCTAGAATAGGCTAAAGCCTATTCTAAAATCCTGCAGTGTAACAGGAAAACTGTGGTTTCGTTGCAGTAGGATGCAAGCCTCCTTTCTACTGTAGGTATGGGGTCCTTGGGTGTGAGTTCCTGGAAGAAAGGCGAAGCAGATTGTGTTTCTAAGAGCAGCTCAAAATCGGACAATGAGGCAGACTCCATGGCATGTAGGACGTGAGAGAACAGAATCCCTGGAGCTGTTGGTGTGCTGAGGACATCTAGCTTTCCCAAGGAAGGTTGCAGTGTATTGCCCTACTCTCTGAACACATAGAGGGACTTGGAAAGGCTTACGGCCTGGATGTTTCCCAGAAGGGCAGTACGGCCTGCTGGTACTCACTGTATTGGTAGGCAATGGGGTGCCCACACGAGGGTCCAAAGAGTCTGGAAAACCGTAGAAACGTTAAAGTAAAGCAGAACTGCGAATACGAGCTAATGTAAACTGCAACACGCTTTCGCTTCAGCAGGGCTCTTCAGGCCTTAGCGTGAGGCAAGTACTGACGTCAAGTTTCCCTTTAGCTCTAGAGCCTGACGGGATGAGCTACCACCCATGCTATGGAAGCATCGTGCTTCGTTAGAGAAACCTTTTCGTCCAGAGTGTAACTACAGTGACTAGAGGCCAGTCAGAAATAGACGTATTTAGGTAGCTTCAGGGCAGCCTGAATAGAGCTTTTAATATGGGAAACAAGGCTTGTGCCATCAGGTCATCTTTTGCGGTGAACACGAAGTCTAAACCCATCTGATTTCCAACAAGTCAAAAGAGACTCTAGCTACACCCTGTTCCCTTGCCTGAATCAACTTTTCTTCCCAAAGTGTTCTGCATGTAGCGAACTCACTCATCCTTGGAACACTCTAAGTAGGCTATCGGTCCTTAGCCTATTCAAAATACTGCAGTGTAACAGGAACAACTGTGCTTTGGTTGCAGTAGGAACGCAAGCCTCCTTTCTCCTGTAGGTATGGGGTCCTTGAGTGTGAGTTCCTAGAAGAAAGGCGAATCAGATTGTGTTGCTAAGTGCAGCTCAAATGAGGACAATGAGGCAGACTTCCATGGCATGTAGGACGTGAGAGAACAGAATCCCTGGAGCTGTTGGTGTGCTGAGGACATCTAGCGTTCCCAAGGAAGGGTGCAGTGTATTGCCCTGCTCTCTGAATGCAGAGTGACTTGGAAAGACTTACGGCCTGGAAGTTTCTTAGAAGGGCAGTGGAACCTGCTGGTACTCACTGTATTTGTAGGCAGTGGGGTGCCCACACGAGGGTCCTAAGTGTCTGGAAAAGCGGAGAAACGTTAAAGTAAAGCAGAACTGCGAATACTAGCTAATGGAAACTGCAACACGCTTTCGCTTCAGCAGGGCTTTTCAGGCCTTAGCGTGAGGCAAGTACTCACGTCAAGTTTCCCTTTAGCTCTAGAGCCTGACAGGATGAGCTCCCACCCATACTATGGAAGCACCGTGTTTCTTTAGAGAAAACTGCTTTTTGTTCCAGAGGGCTAACTACAGTGACTAGAGGCCAGTCAAAAAGAGAGTTATTTAGGTAGCTTCAGGGCAGCATGACTAAGAGCTTTTAATATGGGAAAGCAAGGCTTGTGCCATCAGGTCTTCTTTGCAGGTGAACGAACAATCAGCCTGAAGTCTTCTGATTTCTAACAAGTCAAAAGAGACTCTAGCTCTACCCTGGTCCCTTGCCTGAATCAACTTTTCTTCACAAAGTGTTCTCCATGTAGCGAACTCCCTCAAATTTGAAATGCTCTATGTAGGCTATCGGGCTAGAATAGGCTAAAGCCTATTCTAAAATCCTGCAGTGTAACAGGAAAACTGTGGTTTCGTTGCAGTAGGATGCAAGCCTCCTTTCTACTGTAGGTATGGGGTCCTTGGGTGTGAGTTCCTGGAAGAAAGGCGAAGCAGATTGTGTTTCTAAGAGCAGCTCAAAATCGGACAATGAGGCAGACTCCATGGCATGTAGGACGTGAGAGAACAGAATCCCTGGAGCTGTTGGTGTGCTGAGGACATCTAGCTTTCCCAAGGAAGGTTGCAGTGTATTGCCCTACTCTCTGAACACATAGAGGGACTTGGAAAGGCTTACGGCCTGGATGTTTCCCAGAAGGGCAGTACGGCCTGCTGGTACTCACTGTATTGGTAGGCAATGGGGTGCCCACACGAGGGTCCAAAGAGTCTGGAAAACCGTAGAAACGTTAAAGTAAAGCAGAACTGCGAATACGAGCTAATGTAAACTGCAACACGCTTTCGCTTCAGCAGGGCTCTTCAGGCCTTAGCGTGAGGCAAGTACTGACGTCAAGTTTCCCTTTAGCTCTAGAGCCTGACGGGATGAGCTACCACCCATGCTATGGAAGCATCGTGCTTCGTTAGAGAAACCTTTTCGTCCAGAGTGTAACTACAGTGACTAGAGGCCAGTCAGAAATAGACGTATTTAGGTAGCTTCAGGGCAGCCTGAATAGAGCTTTTAATATGGGAAACAAGGCTTGTGCCATCAGGTCATCTTTTGCGGTGAACACGAAGTCTAAACCCATCTGATTTCCAACAAGTCAAAAGAGACTCTAGCTACACCCTGTTCCCTTGCCTGAATCAACTTTTCTTCCCAAAGTGTTCTGCATGTAGCGAACTCACTCATCCTTGGAACACTCTAAGTAGGCTATCGGTCCTTAGCCTATTCAAAATACTGCAGTGTAACAGGAACAACTGTGCTTTGGTTGCAGTAGGAACGCAAGCCTCCTTTCTCCTGTAGGTATGGGGTCCTTGAGTGTGAGTTCCTAGAAGAAAGGCGAATCAGATTGTGTTGCTAAGTGCAGCTCAAATGAGGACAATGAGGCAGACTTCCATGGCATGTAGGACGTGAGAGAACAGAATCCCTGGAGCTGTTGGTGTGCTGAGGACATCTAGCTTTCCCAAGGAAGGGTGCAGTGTATTGCCCTGCTCTCTGAATGCAGAGTGACTTGGAAAGACTTACGGCCTGGAAGTTTCTTAGAAGGGCAGTGGAACCTGCTGGTACTCACTGTATTTGTAGGCAGTGGGGTGCCCACACGAGGGTCCTAAGTGTCTGGAAAAGCGGAGAAACGTTAAAGTAAAGCAGAACTGCGAATACTAGCTAATGGAAACTGCAACACGCTTTCGCTTCAGCAGGGCTTTTCAGGCCTTAGCGTGAGGCAAGTACTCACGTCAAGTTTCCCTTTAGCTCTAGAGCCTGACAGGATGAGCTCCCACCCATACTATGGAAGCACCGTGTTTCTTTAGAGAAAACTGCTTTTTGTTCCAGAGGGCTAACTACAGTGACTAGAGGCCAGTCAAAAAGAGAGTTATTTAGGTAGCTTCAGGGCAGCATGACTAAGAGCTTTTAATATGGGAAAGCAAGGCTTGTGCCATCAGGTCTTCTTTGCAGGTGAACGAACAATCAGCCTGAAGTCTTCTGATTTCTAACAAGTCAAAAGAGACTCTAGCTCTACCCTGGTCCCTTGCCTGAATCAACTTTTCTTCACAAAGTGTTCTCCATGTAGCGAACTCCCTCAAATTTGAAATGCTCTATGTAGGCTATCGGGCTAGAATAGGCTAAAGCCTATTCTAAAATCCTGCAGTGTAACAGGAAAACTGTGGTTTCGTTGCAGTAGGATGCAAGCCTCCTTTCTACTGTAGGTATGGGGTCCTTGGGTGTGAGTTCCTGGAAGAAAGGCGAAGCAGATTGTGTTTCTAAGAGCAGCTCAAAATCGGACAATGAGGCAGACTCCATGGCATGTAGGACGTGAGAGAACAGAATCCCTGGAGCTGTTGGTGTGCTGAGGACATCTAGCTTTCCCAAGGAAGGTTGCAGTGTATTGCCCTACTCTCTGAACACATAGAGGGACTTGGAAAGGCTTACGGCCTGGATGTTTCCCAGAAGGGCAGTACGGCCTGCTGGTACTCACTGTATTGGTAGGCAATGGGGTGCCCACACGAGGGTCCAAAGAGTCTGGAAAACCGTAGAAACGTTAAAGTAAAGCAGAACTGCGAATACGAGCTAATGTAAACTGCAACACGCTTTCGCTTCAGCAGGGCTCTTCAGGCCTTAGCGTGAGGCAAGTACTGACGTCAAGTTTCCCTTTAGCTCTAGAGCCTGACGGGATGAGCTACCACCCATGCTATGGAAGCATCGTGCTTCGTTAGAGAAACCTTTTCGTCCAGAGTGTAACTACAGTGACTAGAGGCCAGTCAGAAATAGACGTATTTAGGTAGCTTCAGGGCAGCCTGAATAGAGCTTTTAATATGGGAAACAAGGCTTGTGCCATCAGGTCATCTTTTGCGGTGAACACGAAGTCTAAACCCATCTGATTTCCAACAAGTCAAAAGAGACTCTAGCTACACCCTGTTCCCTTGCCTGAATCAACTTTTCTTCCCAAAGTGTTCTGCATGTAGCGAACTCACTCATCCTTGGAACACTCTAAGTAGGCTATCGGTCCTTAGCCTATTCAAAATCCTGCAGGGTAACAGGAACAACTGTGCTTTGGTTGCAGAAGGAAAGCAAGCCTCCTTTCTCCTGTAGGTATGGGGTCCTTGAGTGTGAGTTCCTAGAAGAAAGGCGAATCAGATTGTGTTGCTAAGTGCAGCTCAAATGAGGACAATGAGGCAGACTTCCATGGCATGTAGGACGTGAGAGAACAGAATCCCTGGAGCTGTTGGTGTGCTGAGGACATCTAGCTTTCCCAAGGAAGGGTGCAGTGTATTGCCCTGCTCTCTGAATGCAGAGTGACTTGGAAAGACTTACGGCCTGGAAGTTTCTTAGAAGGGCAGTGGAACCTGCTGGTACTCACTGTATTTGTAGGCAGTGGGGTGCCCACACGAGGGTCCTAAGTGTCTGGAAAAGCGGAGAAACGTTAAAGTAAAGCAGAACTGCGAATACTAGCTAATGGAAACTGCAACACGCTTTCGCTTCAGCAGGGCTTTTCAGGCCTTAGCGTGAGGCAAGTACTCACGTCAAGTTTCCCTTTAGCTCTAGAGCCTGACAGGATGAGCTCCCACCCATACTATGGAAGCACCGTGTTTCTTTAGAGAAAACTGCTTTTTGTTCCAGAGGGCTAACTACAGTGACTAGAGGCCAGTCAAAAAGAGAGTTATTTAGGTAGCTTCAGGGCAGCATGACTAAGAGCTTTTAATATGGGAAAGCAAGGCTTGTGCCATCAGGTCTTCTTTGCAGGTGAACGAACAATCAGCCTGAAGTCTTCTGATTTCTAACAAGTCAAAAGAGACTCTAGCTCTACCCTGGTCCCTTGCCTGAATCAACTTTTCTTCACAAAGTGTTCTCCATGTAGCGAACTCCCTCAAATTTGAAATGCTCTATGTAGGCTATCGGGCTAGAATAGGCTAAAGCCTATTCTAAAATCCTGCAGTGTAACAGGAAAACTGTGGTTTCGTTGCAGTAGGATGCAAGCCTCCTTTCTACTGTAGGTATGGGGTCCTTGGGTGTGAGTTCCTGGAAGAAAGGCGAAGCAGATTGTGTTTCTAAGAGCAGCTCAAAATCGGACAATGAGGCAGACTCCATGGCATGTAGGACGTGAGAGAACAGAATCCCTGGAGCTGTTGGTGTGCTGAGGACATCTAGCTTTCCCAAGGAAGGTTGCAGTGTATTGCCCTACTCTCTGAACACATAGAGGGACTTGGAAAGGCTTACGGCCTGGATGTTTCCCAGAAGGGCAGTACGGCCTGCTGGTACTCACTGTATTGGTAGGCAATGGGGTGCCCACACGAGGGTCCAAAGAGTCTGGAAAACCGTAGAAACGTTAAAGTAAAGCAGAACTGCGAATACGAGCTAATGTAAACTGCAACACGCTTTCGCTTCAGCAGGGCTCTTCAGGCCTTAGCGTGAGGCAAGTACTGACGTCAAGTTTCCCTTTAGCTCTAGAGCCTGACGGGATGAGCTACCACCCATGCTATGGAAGCATCGTGCTTCGTTAGAGAAACCTTTTCGTCCAGAGTGTAACTACAGTGACTAGAGGCCAGTCAGAAATAGACGTATTTAGGTAGCTTCAGGGCAGCCTGAATAGAGCTTTTAATATGGGAAACAAGGCTTGTGCCATCAGGTCATCTTTTGCGGTGAACACGAAGTCTAAACCCATCTGATTTCCAACAAGTCAAAAGAGACTCTAGCTACACCCTGTTCCCTTGCCTGAATCAACTTTTCTTCCCAAAGTGTTCTGCATGTAGCGAACTCACTCATCCTTGGAACACTCTAAGTAGGCTATCGGTCCTTAGCCTATTCAAAATACTGCAGTGTAACAGGAACAACTGTGCTTTGGTTGCAGTAGGAACGCAAGCCTCCTTTCTCCTGTAGGTATGGGGTCCTTGAGTGTGAGTTCCTAGAAGAAAGGCGAATCAGATTGTGTTGCTAAGTGCAGCTCAAATGAGGACAATGAGGCAGACTTCCATGGCATGTAGGACGTGAGAGAACAGAATCCCTGGAGCTGTTGGTGTGCTGAGGACATCTAGCGTTCCCAAGGAAGGGTGCAGTGTATTGCCCTGCTCTCTGAATGCAGAGTGACTTGGAAAGACTTACGGCCTGGAAGTTTCTTAGAAGGGCAGTGGAACCTGCTGGTACTCACTGTATTTGTAGGCAGTGGGGTGCCCACACGAGGGTCCTAAGTGTCTGGAAAAGCGGAGAAACGTTAAAGTAAAGCAGAACTGCGAATACTAGCTAATGGAAACTGCAACACGCTTTCGCTTCAGCAGGGCTTTTCAGGCCTTAGCGTGAGGCAAGTACTCACGTCAAGTTTCCCTTTAGCTCTAGAGCCTGACAGGATGAGCTCCCACCCATACTATGGAAGCACCGTGTTTCTTTAGAGAAAACTGCTTTTTGTTCCAGAGGGCTAACTACAGTGACTAGAGGCCAGTCAAAAAGAGAGTTATTTAGGTAGCTTCAGGGCAGCATGACTAAGAGCTTTTAATATGGGAAAGCAAGGCTTGTGCCATCAGGTCTTCTTTGCAGGTGAACGAACAATCAGCCTGAAGTCTTCTGATTTCTAACAAGTCAAAAGAGACTCTAGCTCTACCCTGGTCCCTTGCCTGAATCAACTTTTCTTCACAAAGTGTTCTCCATGTAGCGAACTCCCTCAAATTTGAAATGCTCTATGTAGGCTATCGGGCTAGAATAGGCTAAAGCCTATTCTAAAATCCTGCAGTGTAACAGGAAAACTGTGGTTTCGTTGCAGTAGGATGCAAGCCTCCTTTCTACTGTAGGTATGGGGTCCTTGGGTGTGAGTTCCTGGAAGAAAGGCGAAGCAGATTGTGTTTCTAAGAGCAGCTCAAAATCGGACAATGAGGCAGACTCCATGGCATGTAGGACGTGAGAGAACAGAATCCCTGGAGCTGTTGGTGTGCTGAGGACATCTAGCTTTCCCAAGGAAGGGTGCAGTGTATTGCCCTACTCTCTGAACACATAGAGGGACTTGGAAAGGCTTACGGCCTGGATGTTTCTTAGAAGGGCAGTACGGCCTGCTGGTACTCACTGTATTGGTAGGCAATGGGGTGCCCACACGAGGGTCCAAAGAGTCTGGAAAACCGTAGAAACGTTAAAGCAGAACTGCGAATACGAGCTAATGTAAACTGCAACACGCTTTCGCTTCAGCAGGGCTCTTCAGGCCTTAGCGTGAGGCAAGTACTGACGTCAAGTTTCCCTTTAGCTCTAGAGCCTGACGGGATGAGCTACCACCCATGCTATGGAAGCATCGTGCTTCGTTAGAGAAATCTTTTCGTCCTGAGTGTAACTACAGTGACTAGAGGCCAGTCAGAAATAGACGTATTTAGGTAGCTTCAGGGCAGCATGACTAAGAGCTTTTAAGAAGGGAAAGCAAGGCTCGTGCCATCAGGTTTCTTTGCCGGTGAACCATCAGCCTGAAGCCTTCTGATTTCTAACAAGTCAAAAGAGACTCTAGCTCTACCCTTGTCCCTTGCCTGAATCAACTTTTCTTCACAAAGTGTTCTACATGTAGCGAACTGCCTCAAATTTGAAATGCTCTATGTAGGCTATCGGTCCTTAGGCTATTCTAAAATCCTGCAGGGTAACAGGAACAACTGTGCTTTGGTTGCAGAAGGAAAGCAAGCCTCCTTTCTCCTGTAGGTATGGGGTCCTTGAGTGTGAGTTCCTAGAAGAAAGGCGAATCAGATTGTGTTGCTAAGTGCAGCTCAAATGAGGACAATGAGGCAGACTTCCATGGCATGTAGGACGTGAGAGAACAGAATCCCTGGAGCTGTTGGTGTGCTGAGGACATCTAGCTTTCCCAAGGAAGGGTGCAGTGTATTGCCCTGCTCTCTGAATGCAGAGTGACTTGGAAAGACTTACGGCCTGGAAGTTTCTTAGAAGGGCAGTGGAACCTGCTGGTACTCACTGTATTTGTAGGCAGTGGGGTGCCCACACGAGGGTCCTAAGTGTCTGGAAAAGCGGAGAAACGTTAAAGTAAAGCAGAACTGCGAATACTAGCTAATGGAAACTGCAACACGCTTTCGCTTCAGCAGGGCTTTTCAGGCCTTAGCGTGAGGCAAGTACTCACGTCAAGTTTCCCTTTAGCTCTAGAGCCTGACAGGATGAGCTCCCACCCATACTATGGAAGCACCGTGTTTCTTTAGAGAAAACTGCTTTTTGTTCCAGAGGGCTAACTACAGTGACTAGAGGCCAGTCAAAAAGAGAGTTATTTAGGTAGCTTCAGGGCAGCATGACTAAGAGCTTTTAATATGGGAAAGCAAGGCTTGTGCCATCAGGTTTTCTTTGCAGGTGAACGAACAATCAGCCTGAAGTCTTCTGATTTCTAACAAGTCAAAAGAGACTCTAGCTCTACCCTGGTCCCTTGCCTGAATCAACTTTTCTTCACAAAGTGTTCTCCATGTAGCGAACTCCCTCAAATTTGAAATGCTCTATGTAGGCTATCGGGCTAGAATAGGCTAAAGCCTATTCTAAAATCCTGCAGTGTAACAGGAAAACTGTGGTTTCGTTGCAGTAGGATGCAAGCCTCCTTTCTACTGTAGGTATGGGGTCCTTGGGTGTGAGTTCCTGGAAGAAAGGCGAAGCAGATTGTGTTTCTAAGAGCAGCTCAAAATCGGACAATGAGGCAGACTCCATGGCATGTAGGACGTGAGAGAACAGAATCCCTGGAGCTGTTGGTGTGCTGAGGACATCTAGCTTTCCCAAGGAAGGTTGCAGTGTATTGCCCTACTCTCTGAACACATAGAGGGACTTGGAAAGGCTTACGGCCTGGATGTTTCCCAGAAGGGCAGTACGGCCTGCTGGTACTCACTGTATTGGTAGGCAATGGGGTGCCCACACGAGGGTCCAAAGAGTCTGGAAAACCGTAGAAACGTTAAAGTAAAGCAGAACTGCGAATACGAGCTAATGTAAACTGCAACACGCTTTCGCTTCAGCAGGGCTCTTCAGGCCTTAGCGTGAGGCAAGTACTGACGTCAAGTTTCCCTTTAGCTCTAGAGCCTGACGGGATGAGCTACCACCCATGCTATGGAAGCATCGTGCTTCGTTAGAGAAACCTTTTCGTCCAGAGTGTAACTACAGTGACTAGAGGCCAGTCAGAAATAGACGTATTTAGGTAGCTTCAGGGCAGCCTGAATAGAGCTTTTAATATGGGAAACAAGGCTTGTGCCATCAGGTCATCTTTTGCGGTGAACACGAAGTCTAAACCCATCTGATTTCCAACAAGTCAAAAGAGACTCTAGCTACACCCTGTTCCCTTGCCTGAATCAACTTTTCTTCCCAAAGTGTTCTGCATGTAGCGAACTCACTCATCCTTGGAACACTCTAAGTAGGCTATCGGTCCTTAGCCTATTCAAAATACTGCAGTGTAACAGGAACAACTGTGCTTTGGTTGCAGTAGGAACGCAAGCCTCCTTTCTCCTGTAGGTATGGGGTCCTTGAGTGTGAGTTCCTAGAAGAAAGGCGAATCAGATTGTGTTGCTAAGTGCAGCTCAAATGAGGACAATGAGGCAGACTTCCATGGCATGTAGGACGTGAGAGAACAGAATCCCTGGAGCTGTTGGTGTGCTGAGGACATCTAGCGTTCCCAAGGAAGGGTGCAGTGTATTGCCCTGCTCTCTGAATGCAGAGTGACTTGGAAAGACTTACGGCCTGGAAGTTTCTTAGAAGGGCAGTGGAACCTGCTGGTACTCACTGTATTTGTAGGCAGTGGGGTGCCCACACGAGGGTCCTAAGTGTCTGGAAAAGCGGAGAAACGTTAAAGTAAAGCAGAACTGCGAATACTAGCTAATGGAAACTGCAACACGCTTTCGCTTCAGCAGGGCTTTTCAGGCCTTAGCGTGAGGCAAGTACTCACGTCAAGTTTCCCTTTAGCTCTAGAGCCTGACAGGATGAGCTCCCACCCATACTATGGAAGCACCGTGTTTCTTTAGAGAAAACTGCTTTTTGTTCCAGAGGGCTAACTACAGTGACTAGAGGCCAGTCAAAAAGAGAGTTATTTAGGTAGCTTCAGGGCAGCATGACTAAGAGCTTTTAATATGGGAAAGCAAGGCTTGTGCCATCAGGTCTTCTTTGCAGGTGAACGAACAATCAGCCTGAAGTCTTCTGATTTCTAACAAGTCAAAAGAGACTCTAGCTCTACCCTGGTCCCTTGCCTGAATCAACTTTTCTTCACAAAGTGTTCTCCATGTAGCGAACTCCCTCAAATTTGAAATGCTCTATGTAGGCTATCGGGCTAGAATAGGCTAAAGCCTATTCTAAAATCCTGCAGTGTAACAGGAAAACTGTGGTTTCGTTGCAGTAGGATGCAAGCCTCCTTTCTACTGTAGGTATGGGGTCCTTGGGTGTGAGTTCCTGGAAGAAAGGCGAAGCAGATTGTGTTTCTAAGAGCAGCTCAAAATCGGACAATGAGGCAGACTCCATGGCATGTAGGACGTGAGAGAACAGAATCCCTGGAGCTGTTGGTGTGCTGAGGACATCTAGCTTTCCCAAGGAAGGGTGCAGTGTATTGCCCTACTCTCTGAACACATAGAGGGACTTGGAAAGGCTTACGGCCTGGATGTTTCTTAGAAGGGCAGTACGGCCTGCTGGTACTCACTGTA
Organism: Eubalaena glacialis; assembly: GCF_028564815.1. Taxonomy (NCBI): domain Eukaryota; kingdom Metazoa; phylum Chordata; class Mammalia; order Artiodactyla; family Balaenidae; genus Eubalaena; species Eubalaena glacialis. The sequence continues at coordinate 126,375 of NW_026871470.1, forward strand.
TTGGTAGGCAATGGGGTGCCCACACGAGGGTCCAAAGAGTCTGGAAAACCGTAGAAACGTTAAAGCAGAACTGCGAATACGAGCTAATGTAAACTGCAACACGCTTTCGCTTCAGCAGGGCTCTTCAGGCCTTAGCGTGAGGCAAGTACTGACGTCAAGTTTCCCTTTAGCTCTAGAGCCTGACGGGATGAGCTACCACCCATGCTATGGAAGCATCGTGCTTCGTTAGAGAAATCTTTTCGTCCTGAGTGTAACTACAGTGACTAGAGGCCAGTCAGAAATAGACGTATTTAGGTAGCTTCAGGGCAGCATGACTAAGAGCTTTTAAGAAGGGAAAGCAAGGCTCGTGCCATCAGGTTTCTTTGCCGGTGAACCATCAGCCTGAAGCCTTCTGATTTCTAACAAGTCAAAAGAGACTCTAGCTCTACCCTTGTCCCTTGCCTGAATCAACTTTTCTTCACAAAGTGTTCTACATGTAGCGAACTGCCTCAAATTTGAAATGCTCTATGTAGGCTATCGGTCCTTAGGCTATTCTAAAATCCTGCAGGGTAACAGGAACAACTGTGCTTTGGTTGCAGAAGGAAAGCAAGCCTCCTTTCTCCTGTAGGTATGGGGTCCTTGAGTGTGAGTTCCTAGAAGAAAGGCGAATCAGATTGTGTTGCTAAGTGCAGCTCAAATGAGGACAATGAGGCAGACTTCCATGGCATGTAGGACGTGAGAGAACAGAATCCCTGGAGCTGTTGGTGTGCTGAGGACATCTAGCTTTCCCAAGGAAGGGTGCAGTGTATTGCCCTGCTCTCTGAATGCAGAGTGACTTGGAAAGACTTACGGCCTGGAAGTTTCTTAGAAGGGCAGTGGAACCTGCTGGTACTCACTGTATTTGTAGGCAGTGGGGTGCCCACACGAGGGTCCTAAGTGTCTGGAAAAGCGGAGAAACGTTAAAGTAAAGCAGAACTGCGAATACTAGCTAATGGAAACTGCAACACGCTTTCGCTTCAGCAGGGCTTTTCAGGCCTTAGCGTGAGGCAAGTACTCACGTCAAGTTTCCCTTTAGCTCTAGAGCCTGACAGGATGAGCTCCCACCCATACTATGGAAGCACCGTGTTTCTTTAGAGAAAACTGCTTTTTGTTCCAGAGGGCTAACTACAGTGACTAGAGGCCAGTCAAAAAGAGAGTTATTTAGGTAGCTTCAGGGCAGCATGACTAAGAGCTTTTAATATGGGAAAGCAAGGCTTGTGCCATCAGGTCTTCTTTGCAGGTGAACGAACAATCAGCCTGAAGTCTTCTGATTTCTAACAAGTCAAAAGAGACTCTAGCTCTACCCTGGTCCCTTGCCTGAATCAACTTTTCTTCACAAAGTGTTCTCCATGTAGCGAACTCCCTCAAATTTGAAATGCTCTATGTAGGCTATCGGGCTAGAATAGGCTAAAGCCTATTCTAAAATCCTGCAGTGTAACAGGAAAACTGTGGTTTCGTTGCAGTAGGATGCAAGCCTCCTTTCTACTGTAGGTATGGGGTCCTTGGGTGTGAGTTCCTGGAAGAAAGGCGAAGCAGATTGTGTTTCTAAGAGCAGCTCAAAATCGGACAATGAGGCAGACTCCATGGCATGTAGGACGTGAGAGAACAGAATCCCTGGAGCTGTTGGTGTGCTGAGGACATCTAGCTTTCCCAAGGAAGGTTGCAGTGTATTGCCCTACTCTCTGAACACATAGAGGGACTTGGAAAGGCTTACGGCCTGGATGTTTCCCAGAAGGGCAGTACGGCCTGCTGGTACTCACTGTATTGGTAGGCAATGGGGTGCCCACACGAGGGTCCAAAGAGTCTGGAAAACCGTAGAAACGTTAAAGTAAAGCAGAACTGCGAATACGAGCTAATGTAAACTGCAACACGCTTTCGCTTCAGCAGGGCTCTTCAGGCCTTAGCGTGAGGCAAGTACTGACGTCAAGTTTCCCTTTAGCTCTAGAGCCTGACGGGATGAGCTACCACCCATGCTATGGAAGCATCGTGCTTCGTTAGAGAAACCTTTTCGTCCAGAGTGTAACTACAGTGACTAGAGGCCAGTCAGAAATAGACGTATTTAGGTAGCTTCAGGGCAGCCTGAATAGAGCTTTTAATATGGGAAACAAGGCTTGTGCCATCAGGTCATCTTTTGCGGTGAACACGAAGTCTAAACCCATCTGATTTCCAACAAGTCAAAAGAGACTCTAGCTACACCCTGTTCCCTTGCCTGAATCAACTTTTCTTCCCAAAGTGTTCTGCATGTAGCGAACTCACTCATCCTTGGAACACTCTAAGTAGGCTATCGGTCCTTAGCCTATTCAAAATACTGCAGTGTAACAGGAACAACTGTGCTTTGGTTGCAGTAGGAACGCAAGCCTCCTTTCTCCTGTAGGTATGGGGTCCTTGAGTGTGAGTTCCTAGAAGAAAGGCGAATCAGATTGTGTTGCTAAGTGCAGCTCAAATGAGGACAATGAGGCAGACTTCCATGGCATGTAGGACGTGAGAGAACAGAATCCCTGGAGCTGTTGGTGTGCTGAGGACATCTAGCGTTCCCAAGGAAGGGTGCAGTGTATTGCCCTGCTCTCTGAATGCAGAGTGACTTGGAAAGACTTACGGCCTGGAAGTTTCTTAGAAGGGCAGTGGAACCTGCTGGTACTCACTGTATTTGTAGGCAGTGGGGTGCCCACACGAGGGTCCTAAGTGTCTGGAAAAGCGGAGAAACGTTAAAGTAAAGCAGAACTGCGAATACTAGCTAATGGAAACTGCAACACGCTTTCGCTTCAGCAGGGCTTTTCAGGCCTTAGCGTGAGGCAAGTACTCACGTCAAGTTTCCCTTTAGCTCTAGAGCCTGACAGGATGAGCTCCCACCCATACTATGGAAGCACCGTGTTTCTTTAGAGAAAACTGCTTTTTGTTCCAGAGGGCTAACTACAGTGACTAGAGGCCAGTCAAAAAGAGAGTTATTTAGGTAGCTTCAGGGCAGCATGACTAAGAGCTTTTAATATGGGAAAGCAAGGCTTGTGCCATCAGGTCTTCTTTGCAGGTGAACGAACAATCAGCCTGAAGTCTTCTGATTTCTAACAAGTCAAAAGAGACTCTAGCTCTACCCTGGTCCCTTGCCTGAATCAACTTTTCTTCACAAAGTGTTCTCCATGTAGCGAACTCCCTCAAATTTGAAATGCTCTATGTAGGCTATCGGGCTAGAATAGGCTAAAGCCTATTCTAAAATCCTGCAGTGTAACAGGAAAACTGTGGTTTCGTTGCAGTAGGATGCAAGCCTCCTTTCTACTGTAGGTATGGGGTCCTTGGGTGTGAGTTCCTGGAAGAAAGGCGAAGCAGATTGTGTTTCTAAGAGCAGCTCAAAATCGGACAATGAGGCAGACTCCATGGCATGTAGGACGTGAGAGAACAGAATCCCTGGAGCTGTTGGTGTGCTGAGGACATCTAGCTTTCCCAAGGAAGGGTGCAGTGTATTGCCCTACTCTCTGAACACATAGAGGGACTTGGAAAGGCTTACGGCCTGGATGTTTCTTAGAAGGGCAGTACGGCCTGCTGGTACTCACTGTATTGGTAGGCAATGGGGTGCCCACACGAGGGTCCAAAGAGTCTGGAAAACCGTAGAAACGTTAAAGCAGAACTGCGAATACGAGCTAATGTAAACTGCAACACGCTTTCGCTTCAGCAGGGCTCTTCAGGCCTTAGCGTGAGGCAAGTACTGACGTCAAGTTTCCCTTTAGCTCTAGAGCCTGACGGGATGAGCTACCACCCATGCTATGGAAGCATCGTGCTTCGTTAGAGAAATCTTTTCGTCCTGAGTGTAACTACAGTGACTAGAGGCCAGTCAGAAATAGACGTATTTAGGTAGCTTCAGGGCAGCATGACTAAGAGCTTTTAAGAAGGGAAAGCAAGGCTCGTGCCATCAGGTTTCTTTGCCGGTGAACCATCAGCCTGAAGCCTTCTGATTTCTAACAAGTCAAAAGAGACTCTAGCTCTACCCTTGTCCCTTGCCTGAATCAACTTTTCTTCACAAAGTGTTCTACATGTAGCGAACTGCCTCAAATTTGAAATGCTCTATGTAGGCTATCGGTCCTTAGGCTATTCTAAAATCCTGCAGGGTAACAGGAACAACTGTGCTTTGGTTGCAGAAGGAAAGCAAGCCTCCTTTCTCCTGTAGGTATGGGGTCCTTGAGTGTGAGTTCCTAGAAGAAAGGCGAATCAGATTGTGTTGCTAAGTGCAGCTCAAATGAGGACAATGAGGCAGACTTCCATGGCATGTAGGACGTGAGAGAACAGAATCCCTGGAGCTGTTGGTGTGCTGAGGACATCTAGCTTTCCCAAGGAAGGGTGCAGTGTATTGCCCTGCTCTCTGAATGCAGAGTGACTTGGAAAGACTTACGGCCTGGAAGTTTCTTAGAAGGGCAGTGGAACCTGCTGGTACTCACTGTATTTGTAGGCAGTGGGGTGCCCACACGAGGGTCCTAAGTGTCTGGAAAAGCGGAGAAACGTTAAAGTAAAGCAGAACTGCGAATACTAGCTAATGGAAACTGCAACACGCTTTCGCTTCAGCAGGGCTTTTCAGGCCTTAGCGTGAGGCAAGTACTCACGTCAAGTTTCCCTTTAGCTCTAGAGCCTGACAGGATGAGCTCCCACCCATACTATGGAAGCACCGTGTTTCTTTAGAGAAAACTGCTTTTTGTTCCAGAGGGCTAACTACAGTGACTAGAGGCCAGTCAAAAAGAGAGTTATTTAGGTAGCTTCAGGGCAGCATGACTAAGAGCTTTTAATATGGGAAAGCAAGGCTTGTGCCATCAGGTCTTCTTTGCAGGTGAACGAACAATCAGCCTGAAGTCTTCTGATTTCTAACAAGTCAAAAGAGACTCTAGCTCTACCCTGGTCCCTTGCCTGAATCAACTTTTCTTCACAAAGTGTTCTCCATGTAGCGAACTCCCTCAAATTTGAAATGCTCTATGTAGGCTATCGGGCTAGAATAGGCTAAAGCCTATTCTAAAATCCTGCAGTGTAACAGGAAAACTGTGGTTTCGTTGCAGTAGGATGCAAGCCTCCTTTCTACTGTAGGTATGGGGTCCTTGGGTGTGAGTTCCTGGAAGAAAGGCGAAGCAGATTGTGTTTCTAAGAGCAGCTCAAAATCGGACAATGAGGCAGACTCCATGGCATGTAGGACGTGAGAGAACAGAATCCCTGGAGCTGTTGGTGTGCTGAGGACATCTAGCTTTCCCAAGGAAGGTTGCAGTGTATTGCCCTACTCTCTGAACACATAGAGGGACTTGGAAAGGCTTACGGCCTGGATGTTTCCCAGAAGGGCAGTACGGCCTGCTGGTACTCACTGTATTGGTAGGCAATGGGGTGCCCACACGAGGGTCCAAAGAGTCTGGAAAACCGTAGAAACGTTAAAGTAAAGCAGAACTGCGAATACGAGCTAATGTAAACTGCAACACGCTTTCGCTTCAGCAGGGCTCTTCAGGCCTTAGCGTGAGGCAAGTACTGACGTCAAGTTTCCCTTTAGCTCTAGAGCCTGACGGGATGAGCTACCACCCATGCTATGGAAGCATCGTGCTTCGTTAGAGAAACCTTTTCGTCCAGAGTGTAACTACAGTGACTAGAGGCCAGTCAGAAATAGACGTATTTAGGTAGCTTCAGGGCAGCCTGAATAGAGCTTTTAATATGGGAAACAAGGCTTGTGCCTTCAGGTCATCTTTTGCGGTGAACACGAAGTCTAAACCCATCTGATTTCCAACAAGTCAAAAGAGACTCTAGCTACACCCTGTTCCCTTGCCTGAATCAACTTTTCTTCCCAAAGTGTTCTGCATGTAGCGAACTCACTCATCCTTGGAACACTCTAAGTAGGCTATCGGTCCTTAGCCTATTCAAAATACTGCAGTGTAACAGGAACAACTGTGCTTTGGTTGCAGTAGGAACGCAAGCCTCCTTTCTCCTGTAGGTATGGGGTCCTTGAGTGTGAGTTCCTAGAAGAAAGGCGAATCAGATTGTGTTGCTAAGTGCAGCTCAAATGAGGACAATGAGGCAGACTTCCATGGCATGTAGGACGTGAGAGAACAGAATCCCTGGAGCTGTTGGTGTGCTGAGGACATCTAGCGTTCCCAAGGAAGGGTGCAGTGTATTGCCCTGCTCTCTGAATGCAGAGTGACTTGGAAAGACTTACGGCCTGGAAGTTTCTTAGAAGGGCAGTGGAACCTGCTGGTACTCACTGTATTTGTAGGCAGTGGGGTGCCCACACGAGGGTCCTAAGTGTCTGGAAAAGCGGAGAAACGTTAAAGTAAAGCAGAACTGCGAATACTAGCTAATGGAAACTGCAACACGCTTTCGCTTCAGCAGGGCTTTTCAGGCCTTAGCGTGAGGCAAGTACTCACGTCAAGTTTCCCTTTAGCTCTAGAGCCTGACAGGATGAGCTCCCACCCATACTATGGAAGCACCGTGTTTCTTTAGAGAAAACTGCTTTTTGTTCCAGAGGGCTAACTACAGTGACTAGAGGCCAGTCAAAAAGAGAGTTATTTAGGTAGCTTCAGGGCAGCATGACTAAGAGCTTTTAATATGGGAAAGCAAGGCTTGTGCCATCAGGTCTTCTTTGCAGGTGAACGAACAATCAGCCTGAAGTCTTCTGATTTCTAACAAGTCAAAAGAGACTCTAGCTCTACCCTGGTCCCTTGCCTGAATCAACTTTTCTTCACAAAGTGTTCTCCATGTAGCGAACTCCCTCAAATTTGAAATGCTCTATGTAGGCTATCGGGCTAGAATAGGCTAAAGCCTATTCTAAAATCCTGCAGTGTAACAGGAAAACTGTGGTTTCGTTGCAGTAGGATGCAAGCCTCCTTTCTACTGTAGGTATGGGGTCCTTGGGTGTGAGTTCCTGGAAGAAAGGCGAAGCAGATTGTGTTTCTAAGAGCAGCTCAAAATCGGACAATGAGGCAGACTCCATGGCATGTAGGACGTGAGAGAACAGAATCCCTGGAGCTGTTGGTGTGCTGAGGACATCTAGCTTTCCCAAGGAAGGGTGCAGTGTATTGCCCTACTCTCTGAACACATAGAGTGACTTGGAAAGGCTTACGGCCTGGATGTTTCTTAGAAGGGCAGTACGGCCTGCTGGTACTCACTGTATTGGTAGGCAATGGGGTGCCCACACGAGGGTCCAAAGAGTCTGGAAAACCGTAGAAACGTTAAAGTAAAGCAGAACTGCGAATACGAGCTAATGTAAACTGCAACACGCTTTCGCTTCAGCAGGGCTCTTCAGGCCTTAGCGTGAGGCAAGTACTCACGTCAAGTTTCCCTTTAGCTCTAGAGCCTGACGGGATGAGCTACCACCCATGCTATGGAAGCATCGTGCTTCGTTAGAGAAATCTTTTCGTCCTGAGTGTAACTACAGTGACTAGAGGCCAGTCAGAAATAGACGTATTTAGGTAGCTTCAGGGCAGCCTGAATAGAGCTTTTAATATGGGAAACAAGGCTTGTGCCATCAGGTCATCTTTTGCGGTGAACACGAAGTCTAAACCCATCTGATTTCCAACAAGTCAAAAGAGACTCTAGCTACACCCTGTTCCCTTGCCTGAATCAACTTTTCTTCCCAAAGTGTTCTGCATGTAGCGAACTCACTCATCCTTGGAACACTCTAAGTAGGCTATCGGTCCTTAGCCTATTCAAAATACTGCAGTGTAAAAGGAACAACTGTGCTTTGGTTGCAGTAGGAACGCAAGCCTCCTTTCTCCTGTAGGTATGGGGTCCTTGGGTGTGAGTTCCTAGAAGAAAGGCGAATCAGATTGTGTTGCTAAGTGCAGCTCAAATGAGGACAATGAGGCAGACTTCCATGGCATGTAGGACGTGAGAGAACAGAATCCCTGGAGCTGTTGGTGTGCTGAGGACATCTAGCTTTCCCAAGGAAGGGTGCAGTGTATTGCCCTGCTCTCTGAATGCAGAGTGACTTGGAAAGACTTACGGCCTGGAAGTTTCTTAGAAGGGCAGTGGAACCTGCTGGTACTCACTGTATTTGTAGGCAGTGGGGTGCCCACACGAGGGTCCTAAGTGTCTGGAAAAGCGGAGAAACGTTAAAGTAAAGCAGAACTGCGAATACTAGCTAATGGAAACTGCAACACGCTTTCGCTTCAGCAGGGCTTTTCAGGCCTTAGCGTGAGGCAAGTACTCACGTCAAGTTTCCCTTTAGCTCTAGAGCCTGACAGGATGAGCTCCCACCCATACTATGGAAGCACCGTGTTTCTTTAGAGAAAACTGCTTTTTGTTCCAGAGGGCTAACTACAGTGACTAGAGGCCAGTCAAAAAGAGAGTTATTTAGGTAGCTTCAGGGCAGCATGACTAAGAGCTTTTAATATGGGAAAGCAAGGCTTGTGCCATCAGGTTTTCTTTGCAGGTGAACAATCAGCCTGAAGTCTTCTGATTTCTAACAAGTCAAAAGAGACTCTAGCTCTACCCTGGTCCCTTGCCTGAATCAACTTTTCTTCACAAAGTGTTCTCCATGTAGCGAACTCCCTCAAATTTGAAATGCTCTATGTAGGCTATCGGGCTAGAATAGGCTAAAGCCTATTCTAAAATCCTGCAGTGTAACAGGAAAACTGTGGTTTCGTTGCAGTAGGATGCAAGCCTCCTTTCTACTGTAGGTATGGGGTCCTTGGGTGTGAGTTCCTGGAAGAAAGGCGAAGCAGATTGTGTTTCTAAGAGCAGCTCAAAATCGGACAATGAGGCAGACTCCATGGCATGTAGGACGTGAGAGAACAGAATCCCTGGAGCTGTTGGTGTGCTGAGGACATCTAGCTTTCCCAAGGAAGGTTGCAGTGTATTGCCCTACTCTCTGAACACATAGAGGGACTTGGAAAGGCTTACGGCCTGGATGTTTCCCAGAAGGGCAGTACGGCCTGCTGGTACTCACTGTATTGGTAGGCAATGGGGTGCCCACACGAGGGTCCAAAGAGTCTGGAAAACCGTAGAAACGTTAAAGTAAAGCAGAACTGCGAATACGAGCTAATGTAAACTGCAACACGCTTTCGCTTCAGCAGGGCTCTTCAGGCCTTAGCGTGAGGCAAGTACTGACGTCAAGTTTCCCTTTAGCTCTAGAGCCTGACGGGATGAGCTACCACCCATGCTATGGAAGCATCGTGCTTCGTTAGAGAAACCTTTTCGTCCAGAGTGTAACTACAGTGACTAGAGGCCAGTCAGAAATAGACGTATTTAGGTAGCTTCAGGGCAGCCTGAATAGAGCTTTTAATATGGGAAACAAGGCTTGTGCCATCAGGTCATCTTTTGCGGTGAACACGAAGTCTAAACCCATCTGATTTCCAACAAGTCAAAAGAGACTCTAGCTACACCCTGTTCCCTTGCCTGAATCAACTTTTCTTCCCAAAGTGTTCTGCATGTAGCGAACTCACTCATCCTTGGAACACTCTAAGTAGGCTATCGGTCCTTAGCCTATTCAAAATACTGCAGTGTAACAGGAACAACTGTGCTTTGGTTGCAGTAGGAACGCAAGCCTCCTTTCTCCTGTAGGTATGGGGTCCTTGAGTGTGAGTTCCTAGAAGAAAGGCGAATCAGATTGTGTTGCTAAGTGCAGCTCAAATGAGGACAATGAGGCAGACTTCCATGGCATGTAGGACGTGAGAGAACAGAATCCCTGGAGCTGTTGGTGTGCTGAGGACATCTAGCGTTCCCAAGGAAGGGTGCAGTGTATTGCCCTGCTCTCTGAATGCAGAGTGACTTGGAAAGACTTACGGCCTGGAAGTTTCTTAGAAGGGCAGTGGAACCTGCTGGTACTCACTGTATTTGTAGGCAGTGGGGTGCCCACACGAGGGTCCTAAGTGTCTGGAAAAGCGGAGAAACGTTAAAGTAAAGCAGAACTGCGAATACTAGCTAATGGAAACTGCAACACGCTTTCGCTTCAGCAGGGCTTTTCAGGCCTTAGCGTGAGGCAAGTACTCACGTCAAGTTTCCCTTTAGCTCTAGAGCCTGACAGGATGAGCTCCCACCCATACTATGGAAGCACCGTGTTTCTTTAGAGAAAACTGCTTTTTGTTCCAGAGGGCTAACTACAGTGACTAGAGGCCAGTCAAAAAGAGAGTTATTTAGGTAGCTTCAGGGCAGCATGACTAAGAGCTTTTAATATGGGAAAGCAAGGCTTGTGCCATCAGGTCTTCTTTGCAGGTGAACGAACAATCAGCCTGAAGTCTTCTGATTTCTAACAAGTCAAAAGAGACTCTAGCTCTACCCTGGTCCCTTGCCTGAATCAACTTTTCTTCACAAAGTGTTCTCCATGTAGCGAACTCCCTCAAATTTGAAATGCTCTATGTAGGCTATCGGGCTAGAATAGGCTAAAGCCTATTCTAAAATCCTGCAGTGTAACAGGAAAACTGTGGTTTCGTTGCAGTAGGATGCAAGCCTCCTTTCTACTGTAGGTATGGGGTCCTTGGGTGTGAGTTCCTGGAAGAAAGGCGAAGCAGATTGTGTTTCTAAGAGCAGCTCAAAATCGGACAATGAGGCAGACTCCATGGCATGTAGGACGTGAGAGAACAGAATCCCTGGAGCTGTTGGTGTGCTGAGGACATCTAGCTTTCCCAAGGAAGGGTGCAGTGTATTGCCCTACTCTCTGAACACATAGAGGGACTTGGAAAGGCTTACGGCCTGGATGTTTCTTAGAAGGGCAGTACGGCCTGCTGGTACTCACTGTATTGGTAGGCAATGGGGTGCCCACACGAGGGTCCAAAGAGTCTGGAAAACCGTAGAAACGTTAAAGCAGAACTGCGAATACGAGCTAATGTAAACTGCAACACGCTTTCGCTTCAGCAGGGCTCTTCAGGCCTTAGCGTGAGGCAAGTACTGACGTCAAGTTTCCCTTTAGCTCTAGAGCCTGACGGGATGAGCTACCACCCATGCTATGGAAGCATCGTGCTTCGTTAGAGAAATCTTTTCGTCCTGAGTGTAACTACAGTGACTAGAGGCCAGTCAGAAATAGACGTATTTAGGTAGCTTCAGGGCAGCATGACTAAGAGCTTTTAAGAAGGGAAAGCAAGGCTCGTGCCATCAGGTTTCTTTGCCGGTGAACCATCAGCCTGAAGCCTTCTGATTTCTAACAAGTCAAAAGAGACTCTAGCTCTACCCTTGTCCCTTGCCTGAATCAACTTTTCTTCACAAAGTGTTCTACATGTAGCGAACTGCCTCAAATTTGAAATGCTCTATGTAGGCTATCGGTCCTTAGGCTATTCTAAAATCCTGCAGGGTAACAGGAACAACTGTGCTTTGGTTGCAGAAGGAAAGCAAGCCTCCTTTCTCCTGTAGGTATGGGGTCCTTGAGTGTGAGTTCCTAGAAGAAAGGCGAATCAGATTGTGTTGCTAAGTGCAGCTCAAATGAGGACAATGAGGCAGACTTCCATGGCATGTAGGACGTGAGAGAACAGAATCCCTGGAGCTGTTGGTGTGCTGAGGACATCTAGCTTTCCCAAGGAAGGGTGCAGTGTATTGCCCTGCTCTCTGAATGCAGAGTGACTTGGAAAGACTTACGGCCTGGAAGTTTCTTAGAAGGGCAGTGGAACCTGCTGGTACTCACTGTATTTGTAGGCAGTGGGGTGCCCACACGAGGGTCCTAAGTGTCTGGAAAAGCGGAGAAACGTTAAAGTAAAGCAGAACTGCGAATACTAGCTAATGGAAACTGCAACACGCTTTCGCTTCAGCAGGGCTTTTCAGGCCTTAGCGTGAGGCAAGTACTCACGTCAAGTTTCCCTTTAGCTCTAGAGCCTGACAGGATGAGCTCCCACCCATACTATGGAAGCACCGTGTTTCTTTAGAGAAAACTGCTTTTTGTTCCAGAGGGCTAACTACAGTGACTAGAGGCCAGTCAAAAAGAGAGTTATTTAGGTAGCTTCAGGGCAGCATGACTAAGAGCTTTTAATATGGGAAAGCAAGGCTTGTGCCATCAGGTCTTCTTTGCAGGTGAACGAACAATCAGCCTGAAGTCTTCTGATTTCTAACAAGTCAAAAGAGACTCTAGCTCTACCCTGGTCCCTTGCCTGAATCAACTTTTCTTCACAAAGTGTTCTCCATGTAGCGAACTCCCTCAAATTTGAAATGCTCTATGTAGGCTATCGGGCTAGAATAGGCTAAAGCCTATTCTAAAATCCTGCAGTGTAACAGGAAAACTGTGGTTTCGTTGCAGTAGGATGCAAGCCTCCTTTCTACTGTAGGTATGGGGTCCTTGGGTGTGAGTTCCTGGAAGAAAGGCGAAGCAGATTGTGTTTCTAAGAGCAGCTCAAAATCGGACAATGAGGCAGACTCCATGGCATGTAGGACGTGAGAGAACAGAATCCCTGGAGCTGTTGGTGTGCTGAGGACATCTAGCTTTCCCAAGGAAGGTTGCAGTGTATTGCCCTACTCTCTGAACACATAGAGGGACTTGGAAAGGCTTACGGCCTGGATGTTTCCCAGAAGGGCAGTACGGCCTGCTGGTACTCACTGTATTGGTAGGCAATGGGGTGCCCACACGAGGGTCCAAAGAGTCTGGAAAACCGTAGAAACGTTAAAGTAAAGCAGAACTGCGAATACGAGCTAATGTAAACTGCAACACGCTTTCGCTTCAGCAGGGCTCTTCAGGCCTTAGCGTGAGGCAAGTACTGACGTCAAGTTTCCCTTTAGCTCTAGAGCCTGACGGGATGAGCTACCACCCATGCTATGGAAGCATCGTGCTTCGTTAGAGAAACCTTTTCGTCCAGAGTGTAACTACAGTGACTAGAGGCCAGTCAGAAATAGACGTATTTAGGTAGCTTCAGGGCAGCCTGAATAGAGCTTTTAATATGGGAAACAAGGCTTGTGCCATCAGGTCATCTTTTGCGGTGAACACGAAGTCTAAACCCATCTGATTTCCAACAAGTCAAAAGAGACTCTAGCTACACCCTGTTCCCTTGCCTGAATCAACTTTTCTTCCCAAAGTGTTCTGCATGTAGCGAACTCACTCATCCTTGGAACACTCTAAGTAGGCTATCGGTCCTTAGCCTATTCAAAATACTGCAGTGTAACAGGAACAACTGTGCTTTGGTTGCAGTAGGAACGCAAGCCTCCTTTCTCCTGTAGGTATGGGGTCCTTGAGTGTGAGTTCCTAGAAGAAAGGCGAATCAGATTGTGTTGCTAAGTGCAGCTCAAATGAGGACAATGAGGCAGACTTCCATGGCATGTAGGACGTGAGAGAACAGAATCCCTGGAGCTGTTGGTGTGCTGAGGACATCTAGCGTTCCCAAGGAAGGGTGCAGTGTATTGCCCTGCTCTCTGAATGCAGAGTGACTTGGAAAGACTTACGGCCTGGAAGTTTCTTAGAAGGGCAGTGGAACCTGCTGGTACTCACTGTATTTGTAGGCAGTGGGGTGCCCACACGAGGGTCCTAAGTGTCTGGAAAAGCGGAGAAACGTTAAAGTAAAGCAGAACTGCGAATACTAGCTAATGGAAACTGCAACACGCTTTCGCTTCAGCAGGGCTTTTCAGGCCTTAGCGTGAGGCAAGTACTCACGTCAAGTTTCCCTTTAGCTCTAGAGCCTGACAGGATGAGCTCCCACCCATACTATGGAAGCACCGTGTTTCTTTAGAGAAAACTGCTTTTTGTTCCAGAGGGCTAACTACAGTGACTAGAGGCCAGTCAAAAAGAGAGTTATTTAGGTAGCTTCAGGGCAGCATGACTAAGAGCTTTTAATATGGGAAAGCAAGGCTTGTGCCATCAGGTCTTCTTTGCAGGTGAACGAACAATCAGCCTGAAGTCTTCTGATTTCTAACAAGTCAAAAGAGACTCTAGCTCTACCCTGGTCCCTTGCCTGAATCAACTTTTCTTCACAAAGTGTTCTCCATGTAGCGAACTCCCTCAAATTTGAAATGCTCTATGTAGGCTATCGGGCTAGAATAGGCTAAAGCCTATTCTAAAATCCTGCAGTGTAACAGGAAAACTGTGGTTTCGTTGCAGTAGGATGCAAGCCTCCTTTCTACTGTAGGTATGGGGTCCTTGGGTGTGAGTTCCTGGAAGAAAGGCGAAGCAGATTGTGTTTCTAAGAGCAGCTCAAAATCGGACAATGAGGCAGACTCCATGGCATGTAGGACGTGAGAGAACAGAATCCCTGGAGCTGTTGGTGTGCTGAGGACATCTAGCTTTCCCAAGGAAGGGTGCAGTGTATTGCCCTACTCTCTGAACACATAGAGGGACTTGGAAAGGCTTACGGCCTGGATGTTTCTTAGAAGGGCAGTACGGCCTGCTGGTACTCACTGTATTGGTAGGCAATGGGGTGCCCACACGAGGGTCCAAAGAGTCTGGAAAACCGTAGAAACGTTAAAGCAGAACTGCGAATACGAGCTAATGTAAACTGCAACACGCTTTCGCTTCAGCAGGGCTCTTCAGGCCTTAGCGTGAGGCAAGTACTGACGTCAAGTTTCCCTTTAGCTCTAGAGCCTGACGGGATGAGCTACCACCCATGCTATGGAAGCATCGTGCTTCGTTAGAGAAATCTTTTCGTCCTGAGTGTAACTACAGTGACTAGAGGCCAGTCAGAAATAGACGTATTTAGGTAGCTTCAGGGCAGCATGACTAAGAGCTTTTAAGAAGGGAAAGCAAGGCTCGTGCCATCAGGTTTCTTTGCCGGTGAACCATCAGCCTGAAGCCTTCTGATTTCTAACAAGTCAAAAGAGACTCTAGCTCTACCCTTGTCCCTTGCCTGAATCAACTTTTCTTCACAAAGTGTTCTACATGTAGCGAACTGCCTCAAATTTGAAATGCTCTATGTAGGCTATCGGTCCTTAGGCTATTCTAAAATCCTGCAGGGTAACAGGAACAACTGTGCTTTGGTTGCAGAAGGAAAGCAAGCCTCCTTTCTCCTGTAGGTATGGGGTCCTTGAGTGTGAGTTCCTAGAAGAAAGGCGAATCAGATTGTGTTGCTAAGTGCAGCTCAAATGAGGACAATGAGGCAGACTTCCATGGCATGTAGGACGTGAGAGAACAGAATCCCTGGAGCTGTTGGTGTGCTGAGGACATCTAGCTTTCCCAAGGAAGGGTGCAGTGTATTGCCCTGCTCTCTGAATGCAGAGTGACTTGGAAAGACTTACGGCCTGGAAGTTTCTTAGAAGGGCAGTGGAACCTGCTGGTACTCACTGTATTTGTAGGCAGTGGGGT